>NC_092754.1:47600847-47902097 GCF_047496795.1 Chiloscyllium punctatum | reverse complement strand
CTCTGGGATTATCTCACACACATTATGGGACACTCTGGGATTCCCTCTCACAAACACACTCGGGTATTCTCTCCCACACACACTCTGGGATTCCCCTCTCCCACACACTCTGGAAAATTCACACACACACTCTGGGATTCCCACTCTCACACACACGCTGGGACTCTCTGGGATTTCCTCTCTCACACACAATTGGAATCCCCTCTCCCACACACATTCTGACTTTCCCTCTCTCACACTCACTCTGGGATTCCCTCTCTCTCTCACTCACACTCAGGAACTCTCTGGGATTTTCTCACACACACTCTGGGATTCCCTATCACACACATGCTGGGAAATCACACACACTCTGGGATTCCCTCTCTCTCACATACTCTGGAATTATCTCACACACACTCTGGGATTCCCTCTTTCACACACACTCTGGAATTGTCTCTCTCACACACACTCCGGGATTCCCTCTCTCTCACGCACTCTGGGATTCTCTCACACACACTTTGGGACTCTCTGGGATGCCCTCTCTGACACACACTCTGGGATTCTCTCTCTCTCACACACTCCGGGATTCACTATCAAACACACAGTCTCGGATTCTCACAAACGCACACTCTCTGGGATTCGCTCACACACACACACACACACTGGGATTCCCTCTCTGACACTCTGGGATTCTCTCCTACACACACTGGGACTCTCTGGGATTCTGTCTATCTCACACAAATGGGACTCTCTTGGATTCTCCCTCTCTCACACACACTCTTGGATTCCCTCTACCACACACTCTCTGGGATTCTCTCTCACACACACACTCTGGGACTCTCTGGGATCCTCTCTCTCTCTCACACTCTGGGACTCTCTCACACACACTCTGTGACACTCACAGACACACTCTGGGACACTGTCATTCTCTTACACACACTGGAATCCTCTCGCACAATCTGGCACACTCAGGGAATCTCTCGTACATTTGGGATTCCCTTACACACCATAGGCTTCTGGGACTCTCTCACTTACTCTGGGACACTCTCTTAATCACTGTGGGATTCCGTTACACGCTCTGGGATTCTCTCTCACACTCTGGGACTATCTGGGATTGTCTCACACACTCTAGGAATCCCTAACACACTCGGGGACACGCTGGGATTCCCTTACACACTCTGGGATTCCCTCTCTCACACACAATCTGCAATTCTCTCTCACACACACACTCTGGGATTCCCTACACACACACTCTGGGACTCTCTGGGATTCCCTCTCTCGCACACTCGGACTCTCTGGAATTCCCTCTCTCACACACAATCTGGGATTCTCTCACACACACTCTGGGATTCCCTACACACACACTCTGGGACTCTCTGGGATTCCCTCTCTCGCACACAATCTGGGATTCTCTCACACACATTCTGGGACTCTCTAGATTTCCTTCTCTCACACACATCTGAAATTCCCACTCACTCACACACTCTGGGATTTCTTCTCTCTCACACACTCTGGGATTCCCACTCTCACATACACTCTGGGACTCTCTGGGTTTCCCACTCTCACACACACTCTGGGATTCCCTCTCTCACATACACTCTGGGATTCCCTCTCTCACACATACTCTGGGACTCTCTGGGTTTCCCACTCTCACACACACTCTGGGATTCCCTCTCTCACATACACTCTGGGATTCTCTCACACACACGCACGGACTCTCTGGGATGCCCTCTCTCACACATACACACTCTGGGTCTCACTGGGATTCCCTCTCTCACACACTCTGGGTTTCCCACTCTCTCACACAATCTGGGACTCTCTCGGATTCTCTCTCTCTCTCACACACTCTTGGATTCCCTCTATCACACACTCTCTGGGACTCCCTCTCACACACACACTCTGGGAGTCTCTCACACACACACACTGCGATTCACTCTCTCTCACACACACTCAGGGATTCACTCTCTCACACACACACTCAGGGATTCACTCTCTCAAACACACTCTGGGATTCCCTACACACACACTCTGGGACTCTCTGGGATTCCCTCTCTCACACACAGGGACTCTCTGGAATTCCCTCTCTCACACACAATCTGGGATTCTCTCACACACACTCTGGGACTCTCTAGAATTCCTTCTCTCACACACATCTGAAATTCCCACTCTCTCACACATTCTGGGATTTACTCTCTCTCACACACTCTGGGATTCCCACTCTCACATACACTCTGGGATTCCCTCTCTCACACACACACAATCTGGGATTCTATCACACACATTCTGGGACTCTCTGGGATGCCCTCTCTCTCACACACTCTGGGATTCCCTCTCTCTCACAGACTCCGGGATTCACTATCAAACACACAGTCTGGGATTCTCACAAACACACACACTTTGGGATTCGCTCGCACACACACACACACACACACACACACACACACACACACTGTGGGATTCCCTCTCTGACACTCTGGGATTCTCTCCTACACACACTGGGACTCTCTGGGATTCTGTCTATCTCACACACTCTGGGATTCCCCCTCTCTCACACACTCTGGGAAACTGGATTCCCTCTCTCACACACACTCTGGGACTCTCTGGATGGCCCTCTCTCTCACACACTCTTGGATTCCCTCTCTCAACACTCACTCTGAAATTCCCTCTCACATACACACTCTGGGTAACTCGCACACACACTCTGGGATTCCCACTCTCACACACACTCTGGGATTCCCTCTCTCACATACACTCTGGGATTCTCTCACACACACGCTCGGACTCTCTGTAATGTCCTCTCTCACACACACACACTCTGGGTCTCACTGGGATTCCCTCTCTCACACACAGTCTGGGATTCTCTCACTCATGATCTGGGACTCTCTGGGATTCCCTCTCACACACACACTCTGGGATTCACTCTCACACACACACGCTGGGATTCTTTCACACACACACACTCTGGGATTCTCTCACACACACACACTCTGGGACTTTCTGGGATGCCCTCTCTCATACACACTCTGGGATTCCCTCTCTCACACACACACTGGGATTCTCTCTCACACACACTCTGGGACTCTCTGGGATTTCGTCTCTCTCACACACTCTGGGATTATCTCACACACATTATGGGACACTCTGGGATTCCCTCTCACAAACACACTCGGGTATTCTCTCCCACACACACTCTGGGATTTCCCTCTCTCACACACTCTGGAAAATTCACACACACACTGTGGGATTCCCACTCTCACACACACGCTGGGACTCTCTGGGATTTCCTCTCTCACACACAATCTGGAATTCCCTCTCCCACACACGTTCTGACTTTCCCTCTCTCACACTCACTGTGGGATTCCCTCTCTCTCTCACACACACTCAGGAACTCTCTGGGATTTTCTCACACACACTCTGGGATTCCCTATCACACACATGCTGGGAAAATCACACACACTCTGGGATTCCCTCTCTCACACACTCTGGAATTATCTCACACACTCTGGGATTCCCTCTTTCACACACACTCTGCGACTCTTTGGGATTCTCTCACGCACAATCTGGGACTCTCTGGGATTCCCTCTCTCACAGACACTCTGGGATTCCCTCTCCCACACTCTGGGACTGTCTGGGATTCCCTCTCACAGACACCCTCTGGGATTCCCACTCTCTCACACACTTTGGATACTCTCTCTCACCATCACTCTGGGATTCTCTCACACACACACACTCTGGGACTCTCTGGGATTCCCTCTCTCTCACACAATCTGGGACTCTCTCGGATTCTCTCTCTGTCACACGCACTCTGGGATTCCCTCTCTCAAACACACTCTGGGACTCTCTGGGATTCCTTCTCTCCCACCCACTTGGGGACTCCCTCTCTCAAACACACTCTGGGAAACTCAGACACACACTCAGGGATTCTCTCTCACACACTCAGGGATTCTCTCTCACACACTCAGGGACTCTCAGGGATGCCCTCTCTCACACACACTCTGGGATTGGCTCTCTCTCACAATCTAGGATTCCCTCTCTCTCACACACACACTCTGGGACTCTCTGGGATTCCCTCTCTCTCATACACTCTAGGAACCACACACACACACACACACACACACACACACACTCTGGGATTCCCTCCCTCACACACACTCTGGGGCTCTCTGGGATTCCCTCTCTCACACACACTCTGGGATTCCCTCTCACACACACACACACACACACACACACACACACTCTGGGTCTCACTGGGATTCCACCTCTCTCACACACTCTGGGATTCCCTCTCTCTCACACACACTCTGGGATTCCCTCTCTCACGCACACCCTGGGAAACACACACACACACACACTGGGATTCCCACTCTCTCACACAATCTGGGACTCTCTGGGATTCCCTCTCTCACACACACTCTGGGATTATCTCACACACATTATGGGACACTCTGGGATTCCCTCTCACAAACACACTCGGGTATTCTCTCTCACACACACTCTGGGATTCCCCTCTCTCACACACTCTGGGACTCTCTGGGTTTTCCTCTCTCACACACACTCTGGGAATCTCCCTCTCTCACACACATACTCTGGGATTCCCTCTCTCACACACACTCTGGGACTCTCTAGAATTCTCTCTCTCACACACATCTGGAATTCCTACTCTCACACACTCTGGGAATTCTTCTCTCTCACACACTCTGGGATTCCCACTCTCACATACACTCTGGGATTCCCTCTCTCACACTCACTCTGGGATTCCCTCTCTCACACTCACTCTGGGATTCCCTCTCTCACACACACTCTGGGATTCCCTCTCTGACACACACTCTGGGATTCTCTCACACACACGCTCGGACTCTCTGGGATGCCCTCTCACACACACACACACTCTGGGTCTCACTGGGATTCCACCTCTCTCACACACTCTGGGATTCCCTCTCTTTCACACACACTCTGGGATTCCCTCTCTGACGCACACCCTGGGAAACACACACACACACACTCTGGGATTCCCACTCTCTCACACAATCTGGGACTCTCTGGGATTCCCTCTCACATACACACACACTCTGGGATTCTCTCACACACACTCTGGGACTCTCTGGGATGCCCTCTCTCACACACACTCTGGGATTCACTATCAAAAACACAATCTGGGATTCTCACAAACGCACACACTCTGGGATTCCCTCACACACACACGCACACTCTGGGATTCCCTCTCGGACACTCTGGGGTTCTCTCACACACACACTGGGAATCTCTGGGATTCTGTCTATCTCACACACTCTGGGATTCCGTCTCTCTCACACACTCTGGGATTCCCCCTCATTCACACACTCTGGGAAACTCTGGATTCCCTCTCACCCACACACTCTGGGATTCCCTCTCTCACACACACTCTGGGAAACTCAGACACACACACACACACACACTGGGATTCTCTCATACTCACTCTGGGATTCCATTTCGCACACACACTCTTGGACTCTCCGGGATTCCCTCTCTCACACACACTCTGGGAAACACGCACACACACTCTGGGATTCCCTCTCTCTCACACTCTCGGGGACTCTCTGGGATTCCCTCTCTGACACACACTCTGGGATTGTCTCACACACAGTCTGGGTTTCCCTCTCTCACACACACTCTGGGATTCCCTCTCTCACATACACGCACGGACTCTTTGGGATGCCCTCTCTCTCTCACCCACACTCTTGGATTCCCTCTATCACACACAGTCTGGGATTCCCTCTCTCAACACTTACTCTGGCATTCCCTCTCACATACACACTCTGGGAAACTCTCACTCATACTTTGGGATTCTCTCATTCATACTCTGGGATTCCCTCTCTCACACACACTCTGGGAATTGCGCACACACACACTATGGGACTCTCCGGGATTCACTCCCTCTCACACACTCTGGGATTCCCTCTCTCACACACTCTCTGGGATTCCCTCTCTCACACACTATCTGGGATTCCCTCTCTCACACACTCTCTGGGATGCCCTCTCTCACACACACTATTGGACACTGTCACACACACTCAGTGATTCTCACATACATATTCTGGGACTCTCTGGAATTCCCTCTCTCACACACACTCTGGGATTCCCTCTCACACACACACACTCTGGGACACTCTGGGATTCCTTCTCTCCCACACACTTGGGGACCCCCTCTCTCAAACACACTCTGGAATTCTCACTCTCACATGCACACTCTGGGAAACTTGCACACACACTCTGGGATTCTCTCATTCACACTCTGGGATTCCCTCTCTCTCACACACTCTGGGATTCCCTCTGTCTCCCACACTCTGGGACTCTCTAGGATTCCTTCTCTCTCACACTCTCTTGGATTCCCTCTCTCACACTCTGGGATTTTCTCACACACACTCTGGCATATCTGGGATTCCCTCTCTCTCACACACTCTGGGATTCTCTCATTCACACTCTGGGATTCCCTCTCTCTCACGCACTCTGGGAATCGCTCTCACAAACACTCTGGGACTCTCCGGGATTCACTCCCTCTCACACATTCTGGGATTCCCTCTCTCACACACACTCTGGGATTCCGTCTCTCACACACACTCTGGGATGCCCTCTCTCACACACACTCTGGGATGCCCTCTCTCACACACACTCTGGGATTCCGTCTCTCACACACATTCTGGGATTCCCTCTCTCACACACACCCTGGGATTTCCTCTCTTACACACACTCTGGGAAACTCACACACACATACACTGGGATTCTGTCATACTCACTATGGGATTCCCTCTCTCATACACACTCTGGGACTCTCTGGGATTCCCTCTCTCACACACATTCTGGCAAACACGCACACACACTCTGGGATTCCCACTCCCTTTCACAATCTGGGACTCTCTCGGATTCTCTCTCTCTCACACACACTCTTGGATTCCCTCTCTCACGTACACTCTGGGATTCCATCTCTCTCACACACACTCTGGGATTCCATCTCTCTCACACACACTCTGGGATTCCATCTCTCTCACGTACAATCTGGGATTCTCTCACACACACTCTGGGATTCCATCTCTCTCACACACACTCTGGGATTCCATCTCTCTCACACACACTCTGGGATTCCATCTCTCTCACACACACTCTGGGATTCCCAGTCTCTCACACACACTCTGGGAATTCTTCTCTCTCACACACTCTGGGATTCCCACTCTCACATATACTCTGGGATTCCATCTCTCTCACACACACTCTGGGATTATCTCACACACATTATGGGACACTCTGGGATTCCATCTCACACACATTATGGGACACTCTGGGATTCCCTCTCACACACACACTCGGGTATTCTCTCTCACACACACTCTGGGATTCCCCTCTCTCACACACTCTGGAAAATGTACACACACACTCTGGGATTCCCACTCTCACACACACGCTGGGACTCTCTGGGATTCCCTCTCTCTCACACACACACACTGGGATTCCCTCTCTCACACACTTTGGGATTCACTCAAACACACAGTCTGGGACTCTCTGGGATTCCTTCTCTCCCACACAGTCGGAACGCCCTCTCTCAAAGACACTCTGGGAAATTCACACACACTCTGGGATTCTCTCACAGACACTCTGGGATTCTCTGGGATGCCCTCCCTCACACACACACTGGGATTTGCTCTCCCTCTCACACACACACACACTGGGACTCTCTGGGATTTTCTCTCTCACACACAATCTGGAATTCCCTCTCCCACACACATTCTGACTTTCCCCCTCTCACACTCACTCTGGGATTCGCTCTCTCTCACACACACACACACTCAGGAACTCTCTTGGATTTTCTCACACACACACTCTGGGATTCCCTATCACACACATGCTGGGAAAATCACACACACTCTGGGATTCCCTCTTTCACACACACTCTGGCATTCACTCTCTCACACACACTCTGGGATTCCCTCTCTCTCACACACACTCTGGCATTCACTCTCTCACACGCATTCTGGGACTCTCTGGGATTCTCTCACGCACCATCTGGGACTGTCTGGGATTCCCTCTCTCAGACACCCTCTGGGATTCCCACTCTCTCACACACTCTCGGATACTCTCTCTCACCATCACTCTGGGATTCTCTCTCACACACACACACTCTCGGAATCTCTGGGATCCTCTCTCTCTCACACCCTCTGGGACTCTCACACACACTCTGGGACACTCACAGACACACTCTGGGACACTGTCATTCTCTTACACACACTGGAATTCTCTCACACAAGCTGGCACACTCAGGGAATCTCTCTTATATTTGGGATTCCCTTACACACCATAGGCTTCTGGGACTCTCTCACTTACTCTGGGATACTCTCTTACTCACTGTGGGATTCCCTTAAACGCTCAGTGATTCTCTCTCACACTCTGGGACTCTCTAGGATTCTCTCACACACTCTAGGAATCCCTAACACACTCGGGGACACGCTGGGATTCCCTTACACGCTGTGGGATTGCCTCACACACTCTGGGATTCCCACTCTGACACACACTCTGGGATTCTCTCACACACTCTGGGATTCCCTCTCTCACACACTCTCAGGGACTATCTGGGATTCCCTCTCTCTCACACACTCTGGGATTCCCTCCCACACACACACTCGGGTATTCTCTCTCACACACACTCTGGGATTCCCCTCTCTCACACACACGCTGGGACTCTCTGGGATTCCCTCTCTCACACACACTCTGGGATTCCCTCTCTCACAAACACTCTGTGAAACTCTCACACACACTCTGGGATTTCGACCCTCACACAGAGTCTACGATTCGCTCACACACACACTCCGGGACTCACTGGGGTTCCCACTCTCTCACACACACTCTGGGATTCCCTCTTTCTCACACACACTCTGGGATTCCCACGCTCTCTCACACACACTCTGGGATTCCCTCTCTCACACACTTTGGGATTCACTCAAACACACAGTCTGGGACTCTCTGGGATTCCTTCTCTCCCACACAGTTGGAACGCCCTCTCTCAAAGACACTCTGGGAAATTCACACACAAACTCTGGGATTCTCTCACAGACACTCTGGGATTCTCTGGGATGCCCTCCCTCACACACACTCTGGGATTTGCTCTCTCTCACACACACACACACACTGGGACTCTCTGGGATTTTCTCTCTCACACACAATCTGGAATTCCCTCTCCCACACACATTCTGACTTTCCCTCTCTCACACTCACTCTGGGATTCGCTCTCTCTCACACACACACTCAGGAACTCTCTTGGATTTTCTCACACACACACTCTGGGATTCCCTATCACACACATGCTGGGAAAATCACACACACTCTGGGATTCCCTCTTTCACACACACTCTGGCATTCACTCTCTCTCACACACACTCTGGGATTCCCTCTCTCTCATTCACTCTGGGACTCTCTGGGATTCCCTCTCTCACACACACTCTGGGATTCCCTCTCTCTCACACACACTCTGGGATTCCGTCTCTCACACAAACACTCTGGGATTCCCTCTCTCCCACACACACTCTGGGATTCCCTCTTTCTCACACACACTCTGGCATTCACTCTCTCACACGCACTCTGGGACTCTCTGGGATTCTCTCACGCACCATCTGGGACTGTCTGGGATTCCCTCTCTCAGACACCCTCTGGGATTCCCACTCTCTCACACTCTCGGATACTCTCTCTCACCATCACTCTGGGATTCTCTCTCTCACACACACACTCTCGGAATCTCTGGGATCCTCTCTCTCTCACACCCTCTGGGACTCTCTCACACACACTCTGGGACACTCACAGACACACTCTGGGACACTGTCATTCTCTTACACACACTGGAATTCTCTCACACAAGCTGGCACACTCAGGGAATCTCTCTTATATTTGGGATTCCCTTACACACCATAGGCTTCTGGGACTCTCTCACTTACTCTGGGATACTCTCTTACTCACTGTGGGATTCCCTTAAACGCTCAGTGATTCTCTCTCACACTCTGGGACTCTCTAGGATTCTCTCACACACTCTAGGAATCCCTAACACACTCGGGGACACGCTGGGATTCCCTTACACGCTGTGCGATTCCCTCACACACTCTGGGATTCCCACTCTGACACACACTCTGGGATTCTCTCACACACACTCTGGGATTCCCTCTCTCTCACACACACTCTAGGATTCCCTCTCTCACACACTTTGGGATTCACTCAAACACACAGTCTGGACTCTCTGGGATTCCTTCTCTCCCACACAGTCGGAACGCCCTCTCTCAAAGACACTCTGGGAAATTCACACACACACTCTGGGATTCTCTCACAGACACTCTGGGATTCTCTGGGATGCCCTCCCTCACACACACTCTGGGATTGTCTCTCTCTCTCTCTCTCTCTCTCACACACACACACACACACACACTGGGACTCTCTGGGATTTCCTCTCTTACACAGAATCTGGAATTCCCTTTCCCACACACATTATGACTTTCCCTCTCTCACACTCACTCTGGGATTCCCTCTCTCTCTCACGCACACTCAGGAACTCTCTGGGATTTTCTCACACACACTCTGGGATTCTCACACACACACTCTGGGATTCCCTATCACACACATGCTGGGAAAATCACACACACTCTGGGATTCACTCTCTCTCACACACTCTGGAATTATCTCACACACACTCTGGGATTCCCTCTTTCACACACACTCTGGCATTCACTCTCTCACACACACTCTGGGATTCCCTCTCTCACACACACTCTGGCATTCACTCTCTCACACGCATTCTGGCATTCACTCTCTCACACGCATTCTGGGACTCTCTGGGATTCCCTCTCTCACGCACACTCTGGGACTCTCTGGGATTCCCTCTCTCACACACACTCTGGGATTCCATCTCTCTCACACACACTCTGGGATTCCGTCTCTCACACAAACACTCTGGGATTCCCTCTCTCTCACACACACTCTGGGATTCCATCTCTCTCACACACACTCTGGGATTCCATCTCTCTCACGTACAACCTGGGATTCTCTCACACACACTCTGGGATTCCATCTCTCTCACACACACTCTGGGATTCCATCTCTCTCACACACACTCTGGGATTCCCTCTCTCACACACACTCTGGGACTCTCTAGAATTCTCTCTCACACACACATCAGGAATTCCCACTCTCTCACCCACTCTGGGAATTCTTCTCTCTCACACAGTCTGGGATTCCCACTCTCTCACACACTCTGGGATTCCATCTCTCTCACACACACTCTGGGATTCCATCTCTCTCACACACTCTGGGATTCTCTCTCTCTCACACACACACTCTGGGATTCCCTCTCTCTCACACACACTCTGGGATTCCCTCTCTCACATTCACTCTGGGACTCTCTGGGATTCCCTCTCTCACACACACTCTGGGATTCTCTCACACACACACTGGGACTCTCTGGGATTCCTTCTCTCCCACCCACTTGGGGACTCCCTCTCTCAAACACACTCTGGGAAACTCAGACACACACTCAGGAATTTTCCCTCACACACTCAGGTATTCTCTCTCACACACTCAGGGACTCTCAGGGATGCCCTCTCTCACACACACTCTGGGATTGGCTCTCTCTCGCAATCTAGGATTCCCTCTCTCACACATTTACACACACACACACTCTGGGACTCTCTGGGATTCCCTCTCTCACACACACTCTGGGATTCCCTCTCGCTCATACACTCTGGAAACCACACACACACACACACACACACACACACACACACAGACACACACACACTCTGGGATTCCCTCTCTCACACACACTCTGGGATTGGCTCTCTCTCACACACATGCTGGGATTCCCTCTCTCTCACACACGCTGGGATTACCTCTCTCTCACACACGCTGGGATTCTCTCTCACACACACTGGGACTCTCTGGGATTTCGAATCTCTCACACATTCTGGGATTCTCTCTCTCTCACACACACTCTGGGATTCCCTCTCTCTCACACACACTCTGGGATTCCCTCTCTCACATATACTCTGGGACTCTCTGGGATTCCCTCTCTCACACACATTCTGGCAAACACGCACACACACTCTGGGATTCCCACTCCCTTTCACAATCTGGGACTCTCTCGGATTCTCTCTCTCTCACACACACTCTTGGATTCCCTCTATCACACACTCTCAGGGACTATCTGGGATTCCCTCTCTCTCACACACTCTGGGATTCCCTCTCTCACATACACACTGGGATTCTCTCGCACACAGTCTGGGTTTCCCTCTCTCACACACACTCTGGGATTCCCTCTCTCACGTACACTCTGGGATTCCATCTCTCTCACACACTCTCTGGGTTTCCCTCTCTCACACACACTCTGGGATTCCCTCTCTCACGTACACTCTGGGATTCCATCTCTCTCACACACTCTCTGGGATTCCATCTCTCTCACACACTCTCTGGGATTCCATCTCTCTCACACACACTCTGGGATTCTCTCACACACACTCTGGGATTCTCTCACACACACTCTGGGATTCTCTCACACACACTCTGGGATTCTCTCACACACACTCTGGGATTCCATCTCTCTCACACACACTCTGGGATTCCCTCTCTCACACACACTCTGGGACTCTCTAGAATTCTCTCTCTCACACACATCAGGAATTCACAGTCTCTCACACACTCTGGGAATTCTTCTCTCTCACACACTCTGGGATTCCCACTCTCACATATACTCTGGGATTCCATCTCTCTCACACACACTCTGGGATTCCATCTCTCTCACACACACTCTGGGATTCCCTCTCTCACATACACTCTGGGACTCTCTGGGATTCCCTCTCTCACACACACTCTGGGATTCTCTCACACACACTCTGGGACTCTCTGGGATTCCTTCTCTCCCACACACTTGGGGACTCCCTCTCTCAAACACACTCTGGGAAACTCAGACACACACTCAGGAATTTTCCCTCAGACACTCAGGTATTCTCTCTCACACACTCAGGGACTCTCAGGGATGCCCTCTCTCTCTCACACTCTGGGATTGGCTCTCTCTCGCAATCTAAGATTCCCTCTCTCACACATTTACACACACACACACACTGGGACTCTCTGGGATTTTCTCTCTCACACACAATCTGGAATTCCCTCTCCCACACACATTCTGACTTTCCCTCTCTCACACTCACTCTGGGATTCGCTCTCTCTCACACACACACTCAGGAACTCTCTTGGATTTTCTCACACACACACTCTGGGATTCCCTCTCTCTCACACACACTCTGGCATTCACTCTCTCACACGCACTCTGGGACTCTCTGGGATTCTCTCACGCACCATCTGGGACTGTCTGGGATTCCCTCTCTCAGACACCCTCTGGGATTCCCACTCTCTCACACACTCTCGGATACTCTCTCTCACCATCACTCTGGGATTCTCTCTCACACACACACACTCTCGGAATCTCTGGGATCCTCTCTCTCTCACACCCTCTGGGACTCTCTCACACACACTCTGGGACACTCACAGACACACTCTGGGACACTGTCATTCTCTTACACACACTGGAATTCTCTCACACAAGCTGGCACACTCAGGGAATCTCTCTTATATTTGGGATTCCCTTACACACCATAGGCTTCTGGGACTCTCTCACTTACTCTGGGATACTCTCTTACTCACTGTGGGATTCCCTTAAACGCTCAGTGATTCTCTCTCACACTCTGGGACTCTCTAGGATTCTCTCACACACTCTAGGAATCCCTAACACACTCGGGGACACGCTGGGATTCCCTTACACGCTGTGCGATTCCCTCACACACTCTGGGATTCCCACTCTGACACACACTCTGGGATTCTCTCACACACACTCTGGGATTCCCTCTCTCTCACACACACTCTAGGATTCCCTCTCTCACACACTTTGGGATTCACTCAAACACACAGTCTGGGACTCTCTGGGATTCCTTCTCTCCCACACAGTCGGAACGCCCTCTCTCAAAGACACTCTGGGAAATTTACACACACACTCTGGGATTCTCTCACAGACACTCTGGGATTCTCTGGGATGCCCTCCCTCACACACACTCTGGGATTGTCTCTCTCTCTCTCTCTCTTTCTCTCTCACACACACACACACACACACACACACACACACACACTGGGACTCTCTGGGATTTCCTCTCTCACACAGAATCTGGAATTCCCTCTCCCACACACATTATGACTTTCCCTCTCTCACACTCACTCTGGGATTCCCTCTCTCTCTCACGCACACTCAGGAACTCTCTGGGATTTTCTCACACACACTCTGGGATTCTCACACACACACTCTGGGATTCCCTATCACACACATGCTGGGAAAATCACACACACTCTGGGATTCACTCTCTCTCCCACACTCTGGAATTATCTCACACACACTCTGGGATTCCCTCTTTCACACACACTCTGGCATTCACTCTCTCACACACACTCTGGGATTCCCTCTCTCACACACACTCTGGCATTCACTCTCTCACACACACTCTGGCATTCACTCTCTCACACGCATTCTGGGACTCTCTGGGATTCCCTCTCTCACGCACACTCTGGGACTCTCTGGGATTCCCTCTCTCACACACACTCTGGGATTCCCTCTCTCACACACACTCTGGGATTCCCTCTCTCTCACACACACTCTGGGATTCCGTCTCTCACACAAACACTCTGGGATTCCCTCTCTCTCACACACACTCTGGGATTCCATCTCTCTCACACACACTCTGGGATTCCATCTCTCTCACACACACTCTGGGATTCCATCTCTCTCACACACACTCTGGGATTCTCTCACACACACTCTGGGATTCCATCTCTCTCACACACACTCTGGGATTCCATCTCTCTCACACACACTCTGGGACTCTCTAGAATTCTCTCTCACACACACATCAGGAATTCCCACTCTCTCACACACTCTGGGAATTCTTCTCTCTCACACACTCTGGGATTCCCACTCTCACATATACTCTGGGATTCCATCTCTCTCACACACACTCTGGGATTCCATCTCTCTCACACACACTCTGGGATTCCCTCGCTCACATACACTCTGGGACTCTCTGGGATTCCCTCTCTCACACACACTCTGGGATTCTCTCACACACACACTGGGACTCTCTGGGATTCCTTCTCTCCCACGCACTTGGGGACTCCCTCTCTCAAACACACTCTGGGAAACTCAGACACACACTCAGGAATTTTCCCTCACACACTCAGGTATTCTCTCTCACACACTCAGGGACTCTCAGGGATGCCCTCTCTCACACACACTCTGGGATTGGCTCTCTCTCGCAATCTCTGATTCCCTCTCTCACACATTTACACACACACACACTCTGGAACTCTCTGGGATTCCCTCTCTCACACACACTCTGGGATTCCCTCTCGCTCATACACTCTGGAAACCACACACACACACACACACACACACACACACACACAGACACACACAGACACATACACACTATGGGATTCCCTCCCTCACACACACTCAGATTCCCTCTCTCACACACACTCTGGGATTGGCTCTCTCTCACACACATGCTGGGATTCCCTCTCTCTCACACACGCTGGGATTACCTCTCTCTCACACACGCTGGGATTCTCTCTCACACACACTGGGACTCTCTGGGATTTCGAATCTCTCACACACTCTGGGATTATCTCACACACATTATGGGACACTCTGGGATTCCCTCTCACACACACACTCGGGTATTCTCTCTCACACACACTCTGGGATTCCCCTCTCTCACACACTCTGGAAAATTCACACACACACTCTGGGATTCCCACTCTCACACACATGATGGGACTCTCTGGGATTCCCTCTCTCACACACACTCTGGGATTCCCTCTCTCACAAACACTCTGTGAAACTCACACACACACTCTGGGATTTCGACCCTCACACAGAGTCTACGATTCGCTCACACACACACTCCGGGACTCTCTGGGATTCCCTCACTCTCACACACACACTCTGGGATTCCCTCTCTCTCACACACACTCTGGGATTCCCTCTCTCACACACACACTCTGGGATTCCCTCTCTCATACACTTTGGGATTCACTCAAACACACAGTCTGGGACTCTCTGGGATTCCTTCTCTCCCACACAGTCGGAACGCCCTCTCTCAAAGACACTCTGGGAAATTTACACACACACTCTGGGATTCTCTCACAGACACTCTGGGATTCTCTGGGATGCCCTCCCTCACACACACTCTGGGATTGTCTCTCTCTCTCTCTCTCTTTCTCTCTCTCACACACACACACACACACACACACACACACACACACTGGGACTCTCTGGGATTTCCTCTCTCACACAGAATCTGGAATTCCCTCTCCCACACACATTATGACTTTCCCTCTCTCACACTCACTCTGGGATTCCCTCTCTCTCTCACGCACACTCAGGAACTCTCTGGGATTTTCTCACACACACTCTGGGATTCTCACACACACACTCTGGGATTCCCTATCACACACATGCTGGGAAAATCACACACACTCTGGGATTCACTCTCTCTCCCACACTCTGGAATTATCTCACACACACTCTGGGATTCCCTCTTTCACACACACTCTGGCATTCACTCTCTCACACACACTCTGGGATTCCCTCTCTCACACACACTCTGGCATTCACTCTCTCACACACACTCTGGCATTCACTCTCTCACACGCATTCTGGGACTCTCTGGGATTCCCTCTCTCACGCACACTCTGGGACTCTCTGGGATTCCCTCTCTCACACACACTCTGGGATTCCCTCTCTCACACACACTCTGGGATTCCCTCTCTCTCTCACACACTCTGGGATTCCGTCTCTCACACAAACACTCTGGGATTCCCTCTCTCTCACACACACTCTGGGATTCCATCTCTCTCACACACACTCTGGGATTCCATCTCTCTCACACACACTCTGGGATTCCATCTCTCTCACACACACTCTGGGATTCCATCTCTCTCACACACACTCTGGGATTCCATCTCTCTCACACACACTCTGGGATTCCATCTCTCTCACACACACTCTGGGACTCTCTAGAATTCTCTCTCACACACACATCAGGAATTCCCACTCTCTCACACACTCTGGGAATTCTTCTCTCTCACACACTCTGGGATTCCCACTCTCACATATACTCTGGGATTCCATCTCTCTCACACACACTCTGGGATTCCATCTCTCTCACACACACTCTGGGATTCCCTCGCTCACATACACTCTGGGACTCTCTGGGATTCCCTCTCTCACACACACTCTGGGATTCTCTCACACACACACTGGGACTCTCTGGGATTCCTTCTCTCCCACGCACTTGGGGACTCCCTCTCTCAAACACACTCTGGGAAACTCAGACACACACTCAGGAATTTTCCCTCACACACTCAGGTATTCTCTCTCACACACTCAGGGACTCTCAGGGATGCCCTCTCTCACACACACTCTGGGATTGGCTCTCTCTCGCAATCTCTGATTCCCTCTCTCACACATTTACACACACACACACACTCTGGAACTCTCTGGGATTCCCTCTCTCACACACAGTCTGGGATTCCCTCTCGCTCATACACTCTGGAAACCACACACACACACACACACACACACACACACACAGACACACACAGACACACACACACTATGGGATTCCCTCCCTCACACACACTCTGAGATTCCCTCTCTCACACACACTCTGGGATTGGCTCTCTCTCACACACATGCTGGGATTCCCTCTCTCTCACACACGCTGGGATTACCTCTCTCTCACACACGCTGGGATTCTCTCTCACACACACTGGGACTCTCTGGGATTTCGAATCTCTCACACACTCTGGGATTATCTCACACACATTATGGGACACTCTGGGATTCCCTCTCACACACACACTCGGGTATTCTCTCTCACACACACTCTGGGATTCCCCTCTCTCACACACTCTGGAAAATTCACACACACACTCTGGGATTCCCACTCTCACACACATGATGGGACTCTCTGGGATTCCCTCTCTCACACACACTCTGGGATTCCCTCTCTCACAAACACTCTGTGAAACTCACACACACACTCTGGGATTTCGACCCTCACACAGAGTCTACGATTCGCTCACACACACACTCCGGGACTCTCTGGGATTCCCTCACTCTCACACACACACTCTGGGATTCCCTCTCTCTCACACACACTCTGGGATTCCCTCTCTCACACACACACTCTGGGATTCCCTCTCTCATACACTTTGGGATTCACTCAAACACACAGTCTGGGACTCTCTGGGATTCCTTCTCTCCCACACAGTCGGAACGCCCTCTCTCAAAGACACTCTGGGAAATTCACACACACACTCTGGGATTCTCTCACAGACACTCTGGGATTCTCTGGGATGCCCTCCCTCACACACACTCTGGGATTTGCTCTCTCTCACACACACACACTGGGACTCTCTGGGATTTTCTCTCTCACACACAATCTGGAATTCCCTCTCCCACACACATTCTGACTTTCCCTCTCTGACACTCACTCTGGGATTCCCTCTCTCTCTCACGCACAATCAGGAACTCTCTGGGATTTTCTCACACACACTCTGGGATTCTCACACACACACTCTGGGATTCCCTATCACACACATGCTGGGAAAATCACACATACTCTGGGATTCACTCTCTCTCACACACTCTGGAATTATCTCACACACACTCTGGGATTCCCTCTTTCACACACACTCTGGCATTCACTCTCTCACACACACTCTGGGATTCCCTCTCTCACGCACACTCTGGGACTCTCTGGGATTCCCTCTCTCACACACACTCTGGGATTCCCTCTCTCTCACACACACTCTGGGATTCCATCTCTCTCACACACACTCTGGGATTCCATCCCTCTCACGTACACTCTGGGATTCCATCTCTCTCACACACACTCTGGGATTCCCTCTCTCAAACACACACACACTGGGATTCCCTCTCTCACACACACACTCTGGGATTCCCTCTCTCACACACTTTGGGATTCACTCAAACACACAGTCTGGGACTCTCTGGGATTCCTTCTCTCCCACATAGTTGGAACGCCCTCTCTCAAAGACACTCTGGGAAATTCACACACAAACTCTGGGATTCTCTCACAGACACTTTGGGATTCTCTGGGATGCCCTCCCTCACACACACTCTGGGATTGGCTCTCTCTCTCACACACACACACACACACTGGGACTCTCTGGGATTTCCTCTCTCACACACAATCTGGAATTCCCTCTCCGACACACATTCTGACTTTCACTCTCTCACACTCACTCTGGGATTCCCTCTCTCTCTCTCACGCACAATCAGGAACTCTGGGATTTTCTCACACACACTCTGGGATTCCCATTCACACACATGCTGGGAAAATCACACACACTCTGGGATTCCGTCCCTCTCACACACTCTGGAATTATCTCACACACACATACTGGGATTCCCTCTTTCACACACACTCTGGCATTCACTCTCTCACACGCACTCTGGGACTCTCTGGGATTCTCTCTCGCACAATCTGGGACTCTCTGGGATTCCCTCTCTCAAACACACTCTGGGATTCCCTCTCTCACACTCTGGGACTGTCTGGGATTCCCTCTCTCAGACACCCTCTGGGATTCCCACTCTCTCTCACACTTTCGGATACTCTCTCTCACCATCACTCTGGGATTCTGTCTCTCACACACACTCTGGGATTGGCTCTCTCTCACACACGCTGGGATTCCCTCTCTCACACACACGCTGGGATTCTCTCTCACACACACTGGGACACTCTGGGATTTCGTCTCTCTCACACACTCTGGGATTATCTCACACACATTATGGGACACTCTGGGATCTGGAATTCCCACTCTCTCACACACTCTGGGATTCCCACTCTCACATACACTCTGGGATTCCCTCTCTCACACTCACTCTGAGATTCCCTCTCTCACACACGCTCGGACTCTCTGGGATGACCTCTCTCTCTCACACACACACACACACACACACACTCTGGGTCTCCCTCAGAACTGAACTCCTGACAGTGTGGTCCTCTCTCAGTACTAAACTCCGAACAGTGCGGCCCTCCCTTAGAACTAAACTCCTGACAGTGCGTCCTTCCCTCATTACTAAACTCCAGACAATGCGGCCTTCCCTCAGTACCAAACTCCTGACAGTGCGGCCCTCCCTCAGAACTAAACTCCTGACAGTGCGGCCCACCCTCAGTTTTAAACTCCTGACCATGTGGCCCTCCCCCAGAACTAAACACCTGACAGTGCGGCCCTCCATCAGAACTGAACTCCTGAAAGTGTGATCCTCCCTCAGAACTAAACTCCTGACAGTGCCGCCCTCCATCTGTACTAAACTCCTGACAGTGCGGCCCTCCCTCAGAACTAAACTCATGACAGTGTGTCCCTCTCTCAAAACTAAACACCCGACAGTGCGGCCATCTCTCAGAACTAAACTCCTGACAGTGCAGCACTCCCTCTGAAGTAAGCTCCTGACAGTATGGCCCTCCCTCAGTAAAAAACTCCAGACAGTGTGGCCCTCCCTCAGAACTAAACACCTGACAATGCGGCACTCCCTTAGAACTGAACACCTGACAGTGAGGCCCGCCCTCAGTACTACACTCTTGACAGGGCTGCCCTCCCTCAGGACTAAACTCCTTACAGTGCGGCCCTTCATCAGTACTAAACACCTGATAGTGCAGCCCTCCGTTAGTACTAAACTCCTGTCAGTTCGGCCCTCCCACAGAACTAAACTCCTGACAGTGCGGCCCACCCTCAGAACTAAACTCCTGAGCACTCGGCACTCCCTCAGATGTAAGCTCCTGATAATGCGGCCCCTCCTCAGAACTGAACTCCTGACAGTGCGGCCCTCTCTCAGTACTAAACTCCGAACAGTGCAGCCCTCCCTGAGAACTAAACTCCTGAAAATGAGTCCCTCCCTCAGAACTAAACTGCTAAAAGTGCGGCCCTCACTCAGTTTTAAACGACTGACCGGGTGGCGCTCCCTCAGAACTAAACACCTGACAATGCGGCCCTCCATCAGAACTGAACTCTTGACAGTGCGGCCCTCCCTCAGAACTAAACTCCCGACAGTGCGGCCCTCCATCTGTACTAAACTGCTGACAGTGTGGCATTCCCTCAGGACTAAACACCTGACAGTGCGGCACTCCCTCAGTTCTAAACACCTGACAGTGCGGCCCTCCCTCAGATCTAAACTCCTGACAGTGTGGTCCTCCCTTCGAACTAAACTCCTGATAGTGCGGCCCTCCATCAGAACTAAACTCCTGACAGTGCAGCCCTCCCTCAGTACTAAACTTCAGAGAGTGTGGTCCTCCCTCAGTACTAAACTCCTGTCAGTGCGGCCCTCCCTCAGGACGAAACAAATGACAATGCGCCAGTCCCTTAGAACTGAACTCCTGACAGTGCGGCTCTCTCTCAGTACTAAACACCTAATAGTGTGACCCTCCTTTAGATCTAAACTTCTGAAAATGCGGCCCTCCCTCAGAACTAAACACCTGAGATGCAGCCTTCCCTCAATACGAAACACCTGACAGTGCGGCCCTCCCTCAGCACCAAACTCCTGACAGTGCGGCCCTCCCTCAGAACTAAACTCCTGACAGTGCGGCGCTCCCTGAGGACTAAACTCCTGTCAGTGCGGCCCTCCCACAGGACTAAACACCTGACAATGCGACAGTCCCTTGGAACTAAACACCTGACAGTGCTGCCCTCCCTCAATACTACTCTCTTGACAGGGCTGCCCCCCCTCAGGACTATACTCCTGACAGTGCGGCCCTCCCTTAGATCAAAACTTCTGAAAATGCGGCCCTCCCTCAGAACTAAACACCTGAGAATGCAGACTTCCCTCAATACGAAACACCTGACAGTGCTGCCCTCCCTCAGTACTACTCTCTTGACAGGGCTGCCCTCCCTCAGGACTATACTCCTGACAGTGCGGCCCTCCCTTAGATCTAAACTCCTGACAGTGCGGCCCTCCCTCAGTTTTAAACTCCTGACCGTGTGGCGCTCCCTCAGAACTAAACACCTGACAATGCGGCCCTCCATCAGAACTGAACTCTCGACAGTGCGGCCCTCCCTCAGAACTAAACTCCCGACAGTGCGGCCCTCCATCTGTACTAAACTCCTGACAGTGCGGCATTCCCTCAGGACTAAACACCTGACAGTGTGGCACTCCCTCAGAACTAAACACCTGATAGTGCGGCCCTCCCTCAGTACTAAACTCCTGACAGTGTGGTCCTCCCTAAGAACGAAACTCCTGATAGTGCGGCCCTCCATCAGAACTAAACTCCTTACAGTGCAGCCCTCCCTCAGTACTAAACACCTGACAGTGCAGCCCTCCATCTGTACTAAACTCTTGACAGTGTGGCCCACCCTCAGAACTAAACTCCTGACAGTGCGGCGCTCCCTGAGGACTAAACTCCTGTCAGTGCGGCCCTCCCACAGCACTAAACACCTGACAATGCGACAGTCCCTTGGAACTAAACACCTGACAGTGCTGCCCTCCCTCAGTACTACTCTCTTGACAGGGCTGCCCTCCCTCAGGACTATACTCCTGACATTGCGGCCCTTCATCAGTACTAAACACCTGACAGTGCGGCCCTCCCTCAGAACTAAACTCGTGACAGTCCTGCCCTCCCTCAGAACTAAACTCCTGAAAGTGCTGCCCTCCCGCAGTTTTAAACTCCTGACAGTGCGGCCCTCCCTCAGTACTACTCTCTTGACAGGGCTGCCCTCCCGCAGGACTATACTCCTGACATTGCGGCACTTCATCAGTACTAAACACCTGACAGTGCGGCCCTCCCTCAGAACTAAACTCGTGACAGTGCGGCCCTCCCTCAGAAGTAAACACCTGACAGTGCAGCCCTCCATCTGTACTAAACTCCTGACAGTATGGTCCTACCTCAGAACTAAACTCCTGACAGTGCGGCCCTCCCTCAGCACTAAACTCCTGACAGTGTGGCCCACCCTCAGAACTAAACTCCTGACAGTGCGGCCCACCCTCAGGACTAAACTCCTGTCAGTGCGGCCCTCCCTCAGGACTAAACACCTGACAATGCGACAGTCCCTTAGAACTGAACACCTGACAGTGCTGCCCTCCCTCAGTACTACTCTCTTGACAGGGCTGCCCTCCCTCAGGACTATACTCCTGACATTGCGGCCCTTCATCAGTACTAAACACCTGACAGTGCGGCCCTCCCTCAGAACTAAACTCGTGACAGTCCTGCCCTCCCTCAGAACTAAACTCCTGACAGTGCTGCCCTCCCGCAGTTTTAAACTCCTGACAGTGCGGCCCTCCCTCAGTACTACTCTCTTGACAGGGCTGCCCTCCCGCAGGACTATACTCCTGACATTGCGGCACTTCATCAGTACTAAACACCTGACAGTGCGGCCCTCCCTCAGAACTAAACTCGTGACAGTGCGGCCCTCCCTCAGAAGTAAACACCTAACAGTGCAGCCCTCCATCTGTACTAAACTCCTGACAGTATGGTCCTACCTCAGAACTAAACTCCTGACAGTGCGGCCCTCCCTCAGCACTAAACTCCTGACAGTGTGGCCCACCCTCAGAACTAAACTCCTGAGAATGCAGCCTTCCCTCAATACGAAACACCTGACAGTGCGGCCCTCCCTCAGCACCAAACTCCTGACAGTGCGGCCCTCCCTCAGAACTAAACTCCTGACCGTGTGGCGCTCCCTCAGAACAAAACACTTGACAGTGCGGCCCTCCATCAGAACTGAACTCCTCACAGTGTGGTCCTACCTCAGAACTAAACTCCTGACAGTGTGGCCCTCCCTCAGAACTAACCTCCTGACAGTGTGGCCCTTCCTCAGAACAAAACTCCTTACATTGTGGCCCTCCCTCAGAACTAAACACCTGACAGTGCAGCCCTCCCTTAGAACTAAACTCCTGACAGTGCGGCCCTCCCTCAGAACTAAACTGACAGTGTGGCGCTCCCTCAGTACTGAACTCCTGACAGTGCGGCCCTCCCTCAGAACTAAAAACCTGATAGTGCAGCCCTCCCTCAGTTTAAAACGCCTGACAGTGTAGCCCTCCGTCAGTACTAAACACCTGACAGTGCGGCCCTCCCTCAGAACTAAACTCGTGACAGTCCTGCCCTCCCTCAGAACTAAACTCCTGACAGTGCTGCCCTCCCTCAGATGTGAGCTCCTGATAGTGCGGCCCTCCCTCAGAACTAAACTCCTGACCGTGTGGCGCTCCCTCAGAACTAAACACTTGACAGTGCGGCCCTCCATCAGAACTGAACTCCTGACAGTGTGGTCCTCCCTCAGAACTAAACTCCTGACAGTGCAGCCCTCCATCTGTACTAAACTCCTGACAGTGTGGTCCTACCTCAGAACTAAACTCTTGACAGTGCGGCCATCCCACAGAACTAAACACCTGATTATACGGCCCTCCCTCAGTTTAAAACTTCTGACAGTGTGGCCCTCCCTCAGAACTAACCTCCTGACAGTGTGGCCCTTCCTCAGAACTAAACTCCTTACACTGTGGCCCTCCCTCAGAACTAAACACCTGACAGTGCAACCCTCCCTAAGAACTAAACTCCTGACAGTGCGGCCCTCCCTCAGAAGTAAACTGACAGTGTGGCCCTCCCTCAGTACTGAACTCCAAACAGTGCGGCCCTCCCTCAGAACTAAAAACCTGATAGTGCAGCCCTCCCTCAGTTTAAAACGCCTGACAGTGTGGCCCTCCGTCAGTACTAAACACCTGACAGTGCGGCCCTCCCTCAGAACTAAACTCGTGACAGTCCTGCCCTCCCTCAGAACTAAACTCCTGACAGTGCTGCCCTCCCTCAGATGTAAGCTCCTGATAGTGCGGCCCTCCCTCAGAACAGATCCTGACAGTGCGACTCTCTCTCAGTACTAAACACCTAACAGTGCGGCCCTCCCTTAGATATAAACTTCTGAAAATGCGGCCCTCCCTCAGGGCTAAACACCTGAGAGTGCAGCCTTCCCTCAATACGAAACACCTGACAGTGCGGCCCTCCCTCAGCACCAAACTCCTGACAGTGCGGCCCTCCCTCAAAACTAAACTCCTGACCGTGTGGCGCTCCCTCAGAACAAAACACTTGACAGTGCGGCCCTCCATCAGAACTGAACTCCTGACAGTGTGGCCCTCCCTCAGAACTAACCTCCTGACAGTGTGGCCCTTCCTCAGAACTAAACTCCTTACACTGTGGCCCTCCCTCAGAACTAAACTCCTGACAGAGCAGGCCACACTTCGAATTAAACTCCTGACGAGCGGCCCTCCCTCAAAACTAAACTCCTGACAGTGCGGCCCTCCAACAGTACGAAACTCTTGACAGTGTGGCCTTTCCTCAGTACTAAACTCCTGACAGTGTGGCCCTCCCTCAGTACTAAACACCTGACAGTGCGCCCTCCCTCAGAACGAAACTCCTGACAGTGCGGACTTCCCTCAGTACTAAAGTCATGACAGTGTGGTCCTCCCTCAGTACTAAACTCCTGACAGTGTGGTCCTCACTCAGAACTAACCTCCTGACAGTGCGGACCTCCCTCAGAACTAAACTCCTGACACTGCAGCCCTCCGACAGTTCCAAAGTCCTGACAGTGCGGCCCACCCTCATTTTTATACTCCTGATAATGTGGCCCTCCCTCAGAACTAAACTCCTGACAGTGCGGCCTCTCTCAGAACTAAACACCTGATCGTGCGGCCCTCCCACAGTTTAAAACTCCTGACAGTGTGGCCCTCCCTCAGAACTAAACTCCTGACAGTGCAGCCCTCCCTTAGAACTAAACTCCTTACAGTGTGGCCCTCCCACAGAACTAAACTCCTTACAGTGTGGCCCTCCCTCAGTACTAAACTCCTGACAGTGCAGCCCTCCCTCAGAACTAAATTCCTGACAGTGCGGACCTCCGTCAGTTTGAAACTCCTGACAGTGCGGCCCTCCCTCAGTACTAAACTCCTGACAGTGCGGCCCTCTCTCAGAACTAAACACCTAATAGTGCGGCCCTCCCTCAGTTTAAAACTCCTGACCGTGTGGCCCTCCCTTACAACTAAACTCCTGACAGTGCGGCCATCCGACAGTACTAAGCTCCTGACAGTGCAGCCCTCCCTCAGTACTAAACTCCTGACAGTGTGGCCCTCCCTCAGTACTAAACTCCTGACAGAGCGTCCCTCCCTCAGAACTAAACTCCTGGCAGTGCGGCACTCCTTCAGGACTAAACTCCTGACAGTGCAGCCCTCCCTCAGAACTAAATTGCTGACAGTGCGGACCTCCGTCAGTTCGAAACCCCTGACAGTGCGGCCCTCCCTCAGTACTAAACTCCTGACAGTGTGGTCCTCCCTCAGAACTAAACTCCTGACAGTGTGGTTCTCCCTTAGAACTAAACTCCTGACAGTGCGGCCCTCTCTCAGAACTAAACACCTGACACTGCGGCCCTCCCTCAGTTTAAAAGTCCTGATACTGTGGCCCTCCCTCAGAACTAAACTCCTGACAGTGCGGCCCTCTCTCAGAACTAAACACCTGATAGTGCGGCCCTCCCTCAGTTTAAAACACCTGACAGTGTGGCCCTCCCTTACAACTAAACTCCTGACAGTGCGGCCATCCGAGAGGACAAAGCTCCTGACAGTGCGGTCCTCCCTCAGTACTAAACTCCTGACAGTGTGGCCCTCCCTCAGTACTAAACTCCTGACAGTGCGTCCCTCCCTCAGAACTAAACTCCTGACAGTGCAGCATTCCCTCAGTACTAAACTCCTGTCAGTGCAGCCCTCCCTCAGAACTAAACACCTGATAGGGCAGCCCTCCCTCAGTTTAAAACTCCTGATAGTGTGGCCCTCCCTCAGAACTAAATCCTAACAGTGTGGCCCTCCCTCAGAACTAAACTCCTGACAGTGCAGCCCTCCCTGAGAACTAAACTCCTGACAGTGCAGCCCTCCCTCAGAACTGACCTCCTTACCGTGTGGCCCTCTCTCAGTACTAAACTCCTGACAAAGCGGCACTCCTTCAGGACTAAACTCCTGACAGTGCGGCCCTCCCTCAGGACTAAACACCTGACAATGCGACAGTCCGTTAGAACTGAACACCTGACAGTGCTGCCCTCCCTCAGTACTACTCTCTTGACAGGGCTGCCCTCCCTCAGGACTATGCTCCTGACAGTGCGGCCCTTCATCAGTACTAAACACCTGACAGTGCGCCCCTCCCTCAGAACTAAACTCCTTACAGTGTGGCCCTCTCTCAGTACTAAACTCCTGACAGTGCGGCGCACCATCAGGACTAAATAACTGACAGTGCGGACCTCCCTCAGACTAAACTCCTGACATTGCGGCCCTCCCTCAGTACTAAACTCCTGACAGTGTGGCCCTCCCACAGAACTAAACACCTGATAGTGCGGCCCACCCTCATTTTTATACTCCTGATAGTGTGGCCCTACCTCAGTTTAAAACTCCTGATAGTGTGGCCCTACCTCAGAACTAAACTCCTGACAGTGCGGCCCTCTCTCAGAACTAAACTCCTGACAGTGCCGCCCTCCCTCAGAACTAAATTCCTGACAGTGCGGCCCTCTCTCAGAACTAAACACCTAATAGTGAGGCCCTCCCTCAATTTAAAACTCCTGATACTGTGGCCCTCCCTCAGAACTAAACTCCTGACAGTGCGGCCATCCGAGAGTACAAAGCTCCTGACAGTGCGGTCCTCCCTCAGTACTAAACTCCTGACAGTGTGGCCCTCCCTCAGTACTAAACTCCTGACAGTGCAGCATTCCCTCAGTACTAAACTCCTGTCAGTGCAGCCCTCCCTCAGAACTAAACACCTGATAGTGTGGCCCTCCCTCAGAACTAAATCCTAACAGTGTGGCCCTCCCTCAGAACTATACTCCTGACAGTGCAGCCCTCCCTGAGAACTAAACTCCTGACAGTGCAGCCCTCCCTCAGAACTAAACTCATGACAAAGCAGCATTCCTTCAGGACTAAACTCCTGACAGTGCGGCCCTCCCTCAGGACTAAACACCTGACAATGCGACAGTCCCTGAGAACTGAACACCTGACAGTGCTGCCCTCCCTCAGTACTACTCTCTTGACAGGGCTGCCCTCCCTCAGGACTATACTCCTGACAGTGCGGCCCTTCATCAGTACTAAACACCTGACAGTGTGGCCCTCTCTCAGTACTAAACTCCTGACAGTGCGGCGCACCCTCAGTACTAAATAACTGACAGTGTGGTCCTCCCTCAGAACTAAACTCCTGACAGTGTGGTTCTCCCTTAGAACTAAACTCCTGACAGTGCGGCCCTCTATCAGAACTAAACACCTAATAGTGCGGCCCTCCCTCAGTTTAAAACTCCTGATACTGTGGCCCACCCTCAGAACTAAACTCCTGACAGTGCTGCCCTCTCTCAGAACTAAACACCTGATAGTGCGGCCCTCCCTCAGTTTAAAACACCTGACAGTGTGGCCCTCCCTTACAACTAAACTCCTGAAAGTGCGGCCAACCGACAGTACTAAGCTCCTGACAGTGCGGCCCTCCCTCAGTACTAAACTCCTGACAGTGTGGCCCTCCCTCAGTACTAAACTCCTTACAGTGCGTCCCTCCCTCAGAACTAAACTCCTGACAGTGCAGCCCTCCCTGAGAACTAAACTCCTTACCGTGTGGCCCTCTCTCAGTATTAAACTCCTGACAGTGCGGACCTCCCTCAGAACTAAACTCCTTACCGTGTGGCCCTCTCTCAGTACTAAACTCCTGACAGTGCGGACCTCCCTCAGAACTAAACTCCTGACAAAGCGGCACTCCTTCAGGACTAAACTCCTGACAGTGCGGCCCTCCCTCAGGACTAAACACCTGACAATGCGACAGTCCCTTAGAACTGAACACCTGACAGTGCTGCCCTCCCTCAGAACTAAACTCCTGACAGTCCTGCCCTCCCTCAGATCTAAACTCCTGACAGTGCTGCCCTCCCTCAGATGTAAGCTCCTGATATTGCGGCACTCCCTCTGAACTGAACACCTAACAGTGCGGCCCTCCCTTACATCTAAACTTCTGAAAATGCGGCCCTCCCTCAGGACTAAACACCTGAGAGTGCAGCCTTCCCTCAATACGAAACACCTGACAGTGCGGCCCTCCCTCAGCACCAAACTCCTGACAATGCGGCCGTCCCTCAGAACTAAACTCCTGACAGTCCTGCCCTCCCTCAGATCTAAACTCCTGACAGTGCTGCCCTCCCTCAGATGTAAGCTCCTGATATTGCGGCACTCCCTCTGAACTGAACACCTAACAGTGCGGCCCTCCCTTACATCTAAACTTCTGAAAATGCGGCCCTCCCTCAGGACTAAACACCTGAGAGTGCAGCCTTCCCTCAATACGAAACACCTGACAGTGCGGCCCTCCCTCAGCACCAAACTCCTGACAATGCGGCCGTCCCTCAGAACTAAACTGACAGTGTGGCCCTCCCTCAGTACTGAACTCCTGACAGTGCGGCCCCCCCTCAGAACTAAACACCAGATAGTGCAGCCCTCCCTCAGTTTAAAACTCCTGACAGTGCGGCCCTCTCTCAGAACTAAACAACCGACAGTGCGCCCCCCCCCTCATAACTAAACACCTGACAGTGTGGCCCTCCCTCAGTCCTAAACACGTGACAGTGCAGCCCTCCCTCAGCACTAAACTCCTGACAGTGCGGCCCTCCCTCAGTACTAAATTCCTGTCAGTGCGGCCCTTCATCAGTACTAAACACCTGATGGTGCGGCCCTCCCTCAGTACTAAACTCCTGACAGTGCGGCACCCCCTCAGAACTAAACTCCTGACAGTGCTGCCCTCCCTCAGATGTAAGCTCCTGATAGTGCAACACTCCCTCAGAAATGAACTCCTGACAGTGCGGCTCTCTCTCAGCACTAAACACCTAACAGTGCGGCCCTCCCTTAGATCTAAACTTCTGAAAATGCGGCCCTCCCTCAGAACTAAACACCTGAGAGTGCAGCCTTCCCTCAATACGAAACACCTGACAGTGTGGCCCTCCCTCAGCACCAAACTCCTGACAGTGCGGCCCTCCCTCAGAACTAAACTCCTAACAGTTTTTTTTTACATTAAATTATTTACAGTGTGGAAACAGGCCCTTCGGCCCAACAAGTCCACACCGCCCCGCCGAAGCGCAACCCACCCATACCCCTACATCTACCCCTTACCTAACACTACAGGCAATTTAGCATGGCCAATTCACCTGACCTGCACATCTTTGGACTGTGGGAGGAAACCGGAGCACCTTGGAGGAAACCCATCCAGACACGGGGAGAATGTGCAAACTCCACGTAGTCAGTCGCCTGAGGCAGGAATTGAACCCAGGTCTCTGGCGCTGTGAGGCAGCAGTGCTAACCACTGTGCCACCGTGCCTCTTGTTGTTGTTGGACAGTGCGGCCCTCCCTCAGTTTTAAACTCCTGGCAGTGTGGTCCTCCCTCAGCACTAAACTCCTGACAGTGTGGCCCACCCTTAGAATTAACTCCTGACAGTGCAGCACTCCCTCAGGACTAAACTCCTGTCAGTGCGGCCCTCCCTCAGGACTAAACACCTGACAATGCGACAGTCCCTTACAACTGAACACCTGACAGTGCTGCCCTCCCTCAGTACTACTCGCTTGACAGGGCTGCCCTCCCTCAGTACTAAACACCTGACAGTACGGCCCTCCCTCAGAACTAAACTCCTGACAGTGCTGCCGTCCCTCAGATGTAAGCTCCTGATAGTGCGGCCCTCCCTCAGAACTGAACTCCTGACAGTGCTGCCGTCCCTCAGATGTAAGCTCCTGATAGTGCGGCCCTCCCTCAGAACTGAACTCCTGACAGTGCGTCTCTCTCTCAGTACTAAACACCTAACAGTGCGGCCCTCCCTTAGATCTAAACTTCTGAAAATGCGGCCCTCCCTCAGGACTAAACACCTGAGAGTGCAGCCTTCCCTCAATACGAAACACCTGACAGTGCGGCCCTCCCTCAGCACCAAACTCCTGACAGTGCAGCCCTCCCTCAGAACTAAACTCCTGACAGTGCGGCCCTCCCTCAGTTTTAAACTCCTGACTGTGTGGCGCTCCCTCAGAACTAAATACCTGACAGTGCGGCCCTACATCAGAACTGAACTCCTGACAGTGTGGCCCTCCCTCACAACTAAACTCCTGACAGTGCGGCCCTCTCTCAGAACTAAACACCTGATAGTGCGGCCCTCTCTCAGTTTAAAAGTCCTGACAGTGTGGCCATCCCTCAGAACTAACCTCCTGACAGTGCGGCCCTCCCTCAGCACTAAACTCCCAACAGTGTGGCCCTCCCTAAGAACTAAACACCTGACAGTGCAGCCCTCCCTTAGAACTAAACGCTTGACAGTGCGGCCCTCCATCAGAACTAAACTGACAGTGTGGCCCTCCCTAAGTACTGAACTCCTGACAGTGTGGTCCTCCCTCAGAACTAAACTCCTGACAGTGCTGCCCTCCCTCAGTACGAAACTCCTGACAGGACCCCCCTCACTCAGAACTAAACTCCCAACGGTGTGGCCCTCTCTCAGAACTAAACACCTGACAGTGCGGCCCTCCCTCAGAATTAAACACCTGAAAGTGCGGATTTCCCTCAGTACTGAGCTCCTGACAGTGTGGTCCTCACTCAGAACTAAACTCCTGACAGTGCGGCCCTCCATTTGTACTAATCTCCTGACAGTGTGGTCCTCCCTCAGAACTAAACTCCTGACAGTGCGGCCCTCTCTCAGAACTAAACACCTGATAGTGCGGCCCTCCCTCAGTTTAAAACTCCTGACAGTGTGGCCATCCCTCAGAACTAACCTCCTGACAGTGCAGCCCTCCCTCAGAACTGAACTCCTGACAGTGTGGTTCTCCCTCAGAACTAAACTCCCAACAGTGTGGCCCTCCCTCAGTACTGAACTCCTGACAGTGTGGTCCTCCCTCAGAACTAAACTCCTGACAGTGCGGCCCTCCATTTGTACTAAACTCCTGACAGTGTGGTCCTCCCTCAGAACTAAACTCCTGACAGTGCGGCCCTCTCTCAGAACTAAACATCTGATAGTGCGGCCCTCCCTCAGTTTAAAACTCCTGACAGTGTGGCCCTCCCTCAGAACTAAACTCCTGACAGTTCAGCACTCCCTTAGAACTAAACAACTGACAGTGCGGCCCTCCCTCAGTACTGAACTCCTGACAGTGTGGTCCTCCCTCAGAACTAAACTCCTGACAATGCGACCCTCCCTTAGGTCTAAACACCTGATACTGCGGCCCACCCTCAGATCTAAACACCAGACACTGCGGACTTCCCTCAGTACTAAACTCATGACAGTGCTGCCCTCCCTCAGTACTAAACACCTGACAGTGTGGCCCTCCCTCAGAACTAAACATCTGAAAGTGCAGCCTTCCCTCAGTACTAAACTCCTCACAGTGCGGCCCTCCCTCAGTACTAAACTCCTGACAGTGCGGACCTCCCTCAGAACTAAACTCCTGACAGTGTGGCCCTCTCTCAGAACTAAACACGTGACATTGCGGCCCTCCCTCAGAACGAAACACCTGAAAGTGCGGACTTCCCTCTGTATTAAACTCCTCACAGTGCGGCCCTCCCTCAGTACTAAACTCCTGACAGGGCTGCCCTCCCTCAGGACTAAACACCTGTCATTGCGGCCCTTCATCAGTACTAAACTCCTGTCAGTGCGGCCCTCCCTCAGAACTAAACTCCAGACAGTGCGGCCATTGCTCAGGACTAAACTCCTGACAGTGTGGCCCTCCCTCAGAACTAAACACCTGACAATGCGGCACTCCCTTAGAACTGAACACCTGACAGTGAGGCCCTCCCTTAGTACTACACTCTTGACAGGGCTGCCCTCCCTCAGGACAAAACACCTGTCAGTGCGGCCCTTCATCAGTACAAAACTCCTGTCAGTGCGGCCCTCCCTCAGAACTAAACTCCAGACAGTGCGGCCATTGCTCAGGACTAATCTCCTGACAGTGCGGCCCTCCATCAGAACTAAACTCCTGACAGTGCTGCCCTCCCTCAGATGTAAGCTCCTGATAGTGCGGCCCACACTCAGAAAAAACTCCTGACAGTGCGGCCCTCTCTCATTACAAAACACCTGACTGTGCGGCCCTCCCTTAGAACAAAACTCCTGACAGTGCAGCCCTCCCTCAGAACTAAACTCCTTATAGTGTGGCCCTCCCTCAGAAATAAACTCCTGACAGAGTGGCACTCCCTCAGTACTAAACTCCTGACAGTGCGGCCCTCCCTCAGAACTAAACTTCAGACAGTGTGGTGCTCCCTCAGAAGTAAACTCCTGAGAGTGCGGCCCTCCCTCAGAACTAAACACCTGATAGTGCGGTCGTCCCTCAGTTTAAAACTCCTGATACTGTGGTCCTCCCACAGAACTAAACTCCTGACACTGCGGCCCTCCCTCAGGACTAAACACCTGACAATGCGACAGTCCCTTAGAACTGAACACCTGACAGTGCTGCCCTCCCTCAGTACTACTCTCTTGACAGGGCTGCCCTCCCTCCGAAATAAACTCCTGACAGTGCTGCCCTCCCTCAGATGTAAGCTCCTGATAGTGCGACCCTCCCTCAGAACTAAATACCTGAGAGTGCAGCCTTCCATCAATAAGAAACACCTGACAGTGCGGCCCTCCCTCAGCACAAAACTCCTGACAGTGCGGCCCTCCCTCAGAACTAAACTCCTGACAGTGCGGCCCTCCCTCAGTTTTAAACTCCTGACCGTGTGGCGCTCCCTCAGAATTAAACACCTGACAGTGCGGCCCTCCCTCAGCACTAAACTCCTGACAGTGTGGTCCTCCCTCACAACTAAACTCCTGACAGTTCAGCACTCCCTCAGGACTGAACTCCTGTCAGTGCGGCCCTCCTCAGGACTAAACACCTGACAACGCGACAGTCCCTCAGAACTAAACTGCTGACAGTGCCGCCCTCCCTCAAATGTAAGCTGCTGATAGTGCGGCCCTCCCTCAGAACTGAACTCCTGACAGTGTGGTCCTCCCTCAGAACTAAACTCCTAACTGTGCAGCCCTCCATCTGTACTAAACTCCTGACAGTGTGGTCCTACCTCAGAACTAAACTCCTGACAGTGCAGCCCTCCGACAGTTCCAAACTCCTGACAGTGCGGCCCTCCCTCAGAACTAAACTCCTTACAGTGTGGCCCTCTCTCAGTCCTAAACTCCTGACAGTGCGGCGCACCCTCAGTACTAAACTCCTGACAGTGTGGTCCTCCCTCAGAACTAAACACCTGACAGTGCGGCCCTCCATCAGAACTAAACTCCTGACAGTGCGGCCTTCCCTCAGAACTAAACACCTGACAGGGCAGCACTCCCTCAGGACTAAACTCCTGACAGTGCGGGCCTCCCCCAGAACTAAACTCCTGACAGTGCGGCCCTCCCTCAGGACTAAACTCCTGACAGTGCGGGCCTCCCTAGAACTAAACTCCTGACAGTGCGGCCCTCCCTCAGAACTAAACTCCTGACAATGCGGCCCTCCCTCAGAAATAAACTCCTGACAATGCGGCCCACCCTCAGGATTAAACACCTGACAGTGCGGCCCTCCCTCAGTCCGAAACTCCTGACAGTTCGGCCCACCCTCAGAACTAAACTCCTGACAGTGCAGCACTCCCTCAGGACTAAACTTCTGACAGTGCGGCCATGCACAGGACTAAACCACTAACAGTGCGGTCCTCCCTCAGTACTAAACTCCTGACAGTGCGGCCCTCCCTCAGAACTAAACTCCTGACAGTGCGACCCTCCCACAGAACTAAACACCTGACAATGCGGCCCACCCTCAGGATTAAACACCTGACATTGCGGCCCTCCCTCAATACTAAACTCCTGATAGTGCGGCCCTCCCTCAGAACTAAACTCCTGACAGTGCGGCCCTCCCTCAGGACTAAACTGCTGATAGTGCGGCCCCCCTCAGAACTAAACAACTGACAGTGCGGCCCTCCCTCAAAACTAAACTCCTGACAGTGTGGCCCTCCATCAGAACTAAACTCCTGACATTGCGGCCCTCCCTCAGGACTAAACTGCTGATAGTGCGGACCTCCCTCAGGACTAAACTCCTGACAGTGTGGTCCTCCCTCAGAACTAAACTCCTGACAGTGCGGCCCTCCCTCAGAACTAAACACCTGACAGTGCAGCCCTCCCTCAGATGTAAGCTCCTGATAGTGCGACCCTCCCTCAGAACTAAATACCTGAGAGTGCAGCCTTCCATCAATAAGAAACACCTGACAGTGCGGCCCTCCCTCAGCACAAAACTCCTGACAGTGCGGCCCTCCCTCAGAACTAAACTCCTGACAGTGCGGCCCTCCCTCAGTTTTAAACTCCTGACCGTGTGGCGCTCCCTCAGAATTAAACACCTGACAGTGCGGCCCTCCCTCAGCACTAAACTCCTGACAGTGTGGTCCTCCCTCACAACTAAACTCCTGACAGTTCAGCACTCCCTCAGGACTGAACTCCTGTCAGTGCGGCCCTCCTCAGGACTAAACACCTGACAACGCGACAGTCCCTCAGAACTAAACTGCTGACAGTGCTGCCCTCCCTCAGAACTAAACTCCTGACAGTGCCGCCCTCCCTCAAATGTAAGCTGCTGATAGTGCGGCCCTCCCTCAGAACTGAACTCCTGACAGTGTGGTACTCCCTCAGAACTAAACTCCTAACTGTGCAGCCCTCCATCTGTACTAAACTCCTGACAGTGTGGTCCTACCTCAGAACTAAACTCCTGACAGTGCAGCCCTCCGACAGTTCCAAACTCCTGACAGTGCGGCCCTCCCTCAGAACTAAACTCCTTACAGTGTGGCCCTCTCTCAGTCCTAAACTCCTGACAGTGCGGCGCACCCTCAGTACTAAACTCCTGACAGTGTGGTCCTCCCTCAGAACTAAACACCTGACAGTGCGGCCCTCCATCAGAACTAAACTCCTGACAGTGCGGCCTTCCCTCAGAAATAAACTCCTGACAGGGCAGCACTCCCTCAGGACTAAACTCCTGACAGTGCGGGCCTCCCTCAGAACTAAACTCCTGACAGTGCGGCCCTCCCTCAGGACTAAACTCCTGACAGTGCGGGCCTCCCTCAGAACTAAACTCCTGACAGTGCGGCCCTCCCTCAGAACTAAACTCCTGACAATGCGGCCCTCCCTCAGAAATAAACTCCTGACAATGCGGCCCACCCTCAGGATTAAACACCTGACAGTGCGGCCCTCCCTCAGTCCGAAACTCCTGACAGTTCGGCCCACCCTCAGAACTAAACTCCTGACAGTGCAGCACTCCCTCAGGACTAAACTTCTGACAGTGCGGCCATGCACAGGACTAAACCACTAACAGTGCGGTCCTCCCTCAGTACTAAACTGCTGACAGTGCGGCCCTCCCTCAGAACTAAACTCCTGACAGTGCGACCCTCCCACAGAACTAAACACCTGACAATGCGGCCCACCCTCAGGATTAAACACCTGACATTGCGGCCCTCCCTCAATACTAAACTCCTGACAGTGCGGCCCTCCCTCAGAACTAAACTCCTGACAGTGCGGCCCTCCCTCAGGACTAAACTGCTGATAGTGCGGCCCCCCTCAGAACTAAACAACTGACAGTGCGGCCCTCCCTCAAAACTAAACTCCTGACAGTGTGGCCCTCCATCAGAACTAAACTCCTGACATTGCGGCCCTCCCTCAGGACTAAACTGCTGATAGTGCGGACCTCCCTCAGAACTAAACTCCTGACAGTGTGGTCCTCCCTCAGAACTAAACTCCTGACAGTGCGGCCCTCCCTCAGAACTAAACACCTGACAGTGCAGCCCTCCCTCAGAACTAAACACCGGACAGTGAGGCCTTCCCTCAGTACTAAACTATTGACAGTGCGGCCCTCCCTCAGGACTAAACTCCTGACAGTGCGGCCAACCCTCCGTACTAAACTCCTGACAGTGCTGCCATTCCTCAGAACTAAACACCTGACAATGAGGCCCTCCCTCAGGACTAAACACATGACAGTGCGGCGCTCCCTTCATACTAAACGCCTGACAATGCGGCCCTCCCTGAGAACTAAACTCCTGACAGTGTGGCCCTCCCTCAGTACTAAACTCCTGACAGTGCCCCCCTCCATCAGTACTAAACCCCTGACAGTGCGGCCCTCACTCAGTCATAACTCCTGACAGTGTGGTCCTCCCTCAGAACTAAACACCTGACAGTGCGGCCCTCCCTCAGGACTAAACTCCTGGCAGTGCGGACATCCCACAGTACTAAACTCCTGACAGTGCTGCCATTCCTCAGAACTAAACACCTGACAATGAGGCCCTCCCTCAGGACTAAACACATGACAGTGCGGCCCTCCCTTCATACTAAACGCCTGACAATGCGGCCCTCCCTGAGAACTAAACTCCTGACAGTGTGGCCCTCCCTCAGTACTAAACTCCTGACAGTGCCCCCCTCCATCAGTACTAAACCCCTGACAGTGCGGCCCTCACTCAGTACTAAACTCCTGACAGTGTGGTCCTCCCTCAGAACTAAACACCTGACAGTGCGGCCCTCCCTCAGTACTAAACTCCTGACAGTGCCCCCCTCCATCAGTACTAAACCCCTGACAGTGCGGCCCTCACTCAGTACTAAACTCCTGACAGTGTGGCCCTCCCTCAGAACTAAACACTGACAGTGCGGCCCTCCATCAGAACTAAACTCCTGACAGTGTGGCCCTCACTCAGGACTAAACTCCTGACAGTGCGGCCCTCCCTCAGTACTAAACTCCTGACAGTGTGGTCCTCCCTCAGAACGAAACACCTCACAGTGCGGCCCTCCATCAGAACTAAAAAACTGACAGTGCAGCCCTCCCTCAGAAATAAACTTCTGACAGTGCAGCACTCCCTCAGGACTAAACTCCTGACAGTGCGGCCATCCCACAGTACTAAACTCCTGACAGTGCGGCCCTCCCTCAGAAATAAACTCCTGACAGTGCAGCACTCCCTCAGTACTAAACTCCTGACAGTGTGGTCCTCCCTCAGCATTAAACACCTGACAGTGCGGCCCTCCATCAGAACTAAACTCCTGACAGTGCGACCTTCCCTCAGAACTAAACTCCTGACAGTGCGGACCACCCTCAGTTTTAAACTCCTGACAGGGCTGCCCTCCCTTAGAACTAAACTCCTGACAATGCGGCTCTCCCTCAGAACTGAACAACTGACAGTGTGGTCCTCCCTCAGAACTAAACTCCTGACAGTGCGGCCCTCCCTCGGAACTAAACACCTGACAGTGTGGTCCTCCCTCAGAGCTAAACACCTGACAGTGCGGCCCTCCATCAGAACTAAACATCTGACAGTGTGGCCCTCCCTCAGAACTAAACTCCTGACAGTGCGGCCCTCCCTCAGTAATAAACTCCTGACTGTCCGGCCCTCCCTCAGAACTAAACTCCTGACAGTGCGGCCCATCCTCAGTTTTAAACTGCTGACAGGGCTGCCCTCCCTTAGAAGTAAACTCCTGACAATGAGGCCCTCCCTCAGAACTGAACAACTGACAGTGTGGTCCTCCCTCAGAACTAAACTCCTGACAGTGCGGCCCTCCCTCAGAACTAAACACCTGACAGTGCGGCCCTCCCTCAGAACGAAACACCTGACAGTGTGGCCCTCCCTCAGTATTAAACTCCTGATAGTGCGGCCATCCCACAGGACTAAACCCCTAACAGTGCGGTCTTCCCTCAGGACTAACCTACTGACAGTGCGCCCTCCCTCAGAACTAAACTCCTGACAGTGCGGACCTCCCTTCGAACTAAACACCTGACTGTAAGGCCCACCATCAGTACTAAACTCCTGACAGTGCGGCCCTCGCTCAGTACTACTCTCCTGAGAGTGCGGCCCTCCATCAGTACTAAACACCTTATAGTGCGGTCCTCCCTCAGAACTGAACACCTGACAGTGTGGCACTCCCTCAGAACTAAACACTGACAGTGCGGCCCTCCATCAGAACTAAACCCCTGACAGTGCGGCCCTCCTTCAGGACTAAACTCCTGACAGTGCGGCCCTCCTTCAGTACTAAACTCCTGACAGTGTGGCCCTCCCTCAGTACTAAACTCCTGACAGTGCGGCCCTACCTCAGGACTAAACTCCTGACAGTGTGGTCGTCCCTCAGAACTAAACACCTCACAGTGCGGCCCTCCATCAGAACTAAACAACTGACAGTGCGGCCCTCCCTCAGAACTAAACTCCTGACAGTGCGGACCACCCTCAGTTTTAAACTCCTGACAGGGCTGCCCTCCCTTAGAACTAAACTCCTGACAATGCGGCTCTCCCTCAGAACTGAACAACTGACAGTGTGGTCCTCCCTCAGAACTAAACTCCTGACAGTGCGGCCCTCCCTCAGAACTAAACACCTGACGGTGCGGCCCTCCCTCAGAAATAAACACCTGACAGTGCGGCGCTCCCTCAGGACTAAACTCCTGGCAGTGCGGACATCCCACAGTACTAAACTCCTAACATTGCGGTCCTCCCTCAGGACTAAACACCTGACAGTGTGGCTCTCCCTCAGAACTAAACTCCTGACAGTGCGGACCTCCCTCAGAACTAAACTCCTGACTGTCCGGCCCTCCCTCAGAACTAAACACCTGACAGTATGGCCCTCCCTCAGTACTAAACTCCTGACAGTGTCCCCCTCCCTCAGTACTAAACTCCTGACAGTGCCCCCCTCCATCAGTACTCAACTCCTGACAGTGTGGTCGTCCCTCAGTACTAAACTCCTGACAGTGCGGCCCTCCCTCAGTACTAAACTCTTGACAGTGTGGTCGTCCCTCTGAACTAAACACCTTACAGTGCGGCCCTCCATCAGAACTAAACAACTGACAGTGCGGCCCTCCCTCAGAAATAAACCTCTGACAGTGCAGCACTCCCTCAGGACTAAAATCCAGACAGTGTGGCCATCCCACAGTACTAAACTCCTAACAGTGCGGTCCTCCCTCAGGACTAAACACCTGACAGTGCAGCCCTCCCTCAGAACTAAACTCCTAACAGTGCGGCCCTCCCTCAGAAATACACTCTTGACAATGTGGCCCTCCCTCAGAACTAAACTCCTGACAGTGAGACCCTCCCTCAGAACTAAACTGCTGATAGTGCGGCCCTCCCTCAGAACTAAACTCCTGACAGTGCGGCCCTCTCTCAGAACTAAACTCTTGACAGTGTGGCCCTCCCTCAGAACTAAACTCCTGACAGTGCAGCCCTCCCTCAGAACTAAACACCTGACAGTGCGGCCCACCATCAGAACTAAACTCCTGACAGTGCGGCCCTCCCTCAGAAATAAACTCCTGACAGTGCAGCACTCCCTCAGAACTAAACACCTGACAGTTCGGCCTTCCCTCAGTAATAGACTCCTGACTTTCCGGCCCTCCCTCAGAACTAAACTCCTGACAGTGCGGCCCACCCTCAGTTTTAAACTCCTGACAGGGCTGCCCTCCCTTAGAACTAAACTCCTGACAATGCGGCCCTCCCTCAGAACTGAACAACTGACAGTGTGGTCCTCCCTCAGAACTAAACTCCTGACAGTGCGGCCCTCCCTCAGAACTAAACACCTGACAGTGCGGCCCTCCCTCAGAACTAAACACCTGACAGTTCGGCCTTCCCTCAGTACTAAACTCCACAGAGTGCGGCCCTCCCTCAGTACTAAACTACTGACAGTGTGGCCCTCCCTCAGTACTAAACACCTTACAGTGTGGTCCTCCCTCAGAACTAAACTCCTGACAGTGCGGCCCTCCCTGAGAACTTAACACCTGACAGTGTGGCCCTCCCTCAGAACTAAACACCTGACAGTGCGGCCCTCCCTCCATACAAAACGCCTGACAATGCGGCCCTCCCTGAGAACTAAGCTCCTGACAGTGTGGCCCTCCCTCAGAACTAAACTCCTGACAGTGCGGCCCTCCATCAGAACTAAACTCCTGACAGTGCGGCCATCCCACAGGACTAAACCCCTAACAGTGCGGTCTTCCCTCAGGACTAACCTACTGACAGTGCGGCCCTCCCTCAGAACTAAACTTCTGACAGTGCGGGCCTCCCTTCGAACTAAACACCTGACTGTAAGGCCCACCAGCAGTACTAAACTCCTGACAGTGCGGCCCTCGCTCAGTACTACTCTCCTGAGAGTGCGGCCCTCCATCAGTACTAAACACCTTATAGTGCGGTTCTCCCTCAGAACTGAACACCTGACAGTGTGGTCCTCCCTCAGAACTAAACTCCCGACAGTGTGGCACTCCCTCAGGACTCATCTCCTGACAATGCGGCCCTCCCTCAGAACTGAACACCTGACAGTGTGGCCCTCCCTCAGAACTAAACTCCCGACAGTGTGGCACTCCCTCAGTACTAATCTCCTGACAGTGCGGCCCTCCCTCAGTACTAAACTCCTGACAGTGCGGCCCACCCTCCGTACTAAACTCCTGACAGTGCTGCCATTCCTCAGAACTAAACACCTGACAATGAGGCCCTCCCTCAGGACTAAACACCTGACAGTGCGGCCCTCCCTTCATAATAAACGCCTGACAATGCGGCCCTCCCTGAGAACTAAACTCCTGACAGTGTGGCCCTCCCTCAGTACTAAACTCCTGACAGTGCCCGCCTCCCTGAGAACTAAACTCCTGACAGTGCGGCCCTCACTCAGTACTAAACTCCTGACAGTGTGGGCCTCCCTCAGAATTAAACACCTGACAGTGCGGCCCTCCATCAGAACTAAACTCCTGACAGTGCGGCCCTCCCTCAGAAATAAACTCCTGACAGTGCAGCACTCCCTCAGGACTAAACTCCTGGCAGTGCGGACATCCCTCAGAACTAAACTCCTGACAGTGCGGCCCTCCCTCAGTAATAAACTCCTGACTTTCCGGACCTCCCTCAGAACTAAACTCCTGACAGTGCGGCCCACCCTCAGTTTTAAACTCCTGTCAGTGCTGCCCTCCCTCAGAACTAAACTCCTGACAGTGCGGCCCTCCCTCAGAACTAAACTCCTGACAGTGCGGCACTCCCTCAGAACTAAACACCTGACAGTGCGGCCCTCCCTCAGAACTAAACACCTGACAGTGCGGCCTTCCCTCCATACGAAACGCCTGACAATGCGGCCCTCCCTGAGAACTAAGCTCCTGACAGTGTGGCCATCCCTCAGTACTAACCTCCTGACAGTGCACCCCTCCATCAGAACTAAACTCCTGACAGTGCGGCCCTCCCTCTGAACTAAACTCCTGACAGTGCGGCCCTCTCTCAGAACTAAACTCCTGACAGTGTGGCCCTCCATCAGAACTAAACTCCTGACAGTGTTGCCCTCCCTCAGTACTAAACACCTTACAGTATCGTCCTCCCTCAGAACTAAACTCCTGACATTGCGGCCCTCCCTGAGAACTTAACCCCTGACAGTGCGGCCCTCCCTCCATACTAAACGCCTGACAATGCGGCCCTCCCTGAGAACTAAGCTCCTGACAGTGTGGCCCTCCCTCAGTACTAAACTCCTGACAGTGCCCCCCTCCATCAGAACTAAACTCCTGACAGTGCGGCCCTCCATCAGAACTAAACTCTTGACAGTGCGGCCATCCCACAGGAGTAAACCCCTAACAGTGCGGTCTTCCCTCAGGACTAACCTACTGACAGTGCGGCCTTCCCTCAGAACTAAACTTCTGACAGTGCGGCCCTCGCTCAGTACTACTCTCCTGACAGTGCGGCCCTCCATCAGTACTAAACACCTTATAGTGCGGTCCACCCTCAGAACTGAACACCTGACAGTGTGGCCCTCCCTCAGAACTAAACACTGACAGTGCGGCCCTCCATCAGAACGAAACTCCTGACAGTGTGGCCCTCCCTCAGTACTAAACTACTGACAGTGTGGTCCTCCCTCAGAACTAAACACCTCACAGTGCGGCCCTCCATCAGAACTAAACAACTGACAGTGCAGCCCTCCCTCAGAAATAAACTTCTGACAATGCGGTCCTCCCTCAGGACTAAACACCAGACAGTGCGGCCCTCCCTCAGGACTAAACTCCTAACACTGCGGCCCTCCCTCAGAAATACACTCTTGACAATGTGGCCCTCCCTCAGAACTAAACTCCTGACAGTGCGGCCATCCCTCAGTATTAATCTGACAGGGCTGCACTCCCTTAGAACTAAACTCCTGACAGTGCGGTCCTCCCTCAGAACTAAACACCTGACAGTGTGGCCCTCCCTCAGTACTAAACTCCTGACAGTGCCCCCCTCCATCAGTACTAAACTCCTGACAGTGCGGCCCTCCCTCAGTACTAAACTCCAGACAGTGTGGTCCTCCCTCAGAGCTAAACACCTGACAGTGCGGCCCTCCATCAGAACTAAACTCCTGACAGTGCGGCCCTCCATCAGAACTAAACTCCTGACAGTGCGGCCATCCCACAGGACTAAACCCCTAACAGTGCGGTCTTCCCTCAGGACTAACCTACTGACAGTGCGGCCCTCCCTCAGAACTAAACTCCTGACAGTGCGGCCCTCCCTTCGAACGAAACACTAACTGGAAGGCCCACCATCAGTACTAAACTCCTGACAGCGCGGCCCTCGCTCAGTACTACTCTCCGGAGAGTGCGGCCCTCCATCAGTACTAAACACCTTATAGTGCGGTCCTCCCTCAGAACTGAACACCTGACAGTGTGGCCCTCTCTCAGAACTAAACACCTGACAGTGTGGCCCTCCCTCAGTACTAAACACCTGACAGTATGGCCCTCCATCAGAACTAAACTCCTGACAGTGTGGCCCTCCCTCAGTACTAAACACCTGACAGTGCGGCCCTCCCTCTGGACTAAACTCCTGACAGTGTGGTCCTCCCTCAGAACTAAACACCTCACAGTCCGGCCCTCCATCAGAACTAAACAACTGACAGTGCGGCCCTCCCTCAGAAATAAATTTCTGACAGTGCAGCACTCCCTAAGGAATAAACTCCTGACAGTGCGGCCATCCAACAGTACTCAACTCCGAACAGTGCGGTCCTCCCTCAGGACTAAACACCTGACAGTGCGGCCCTCTCTCAGAACTAAACTCTTGACAGTGCGGCCATCCCTCAGAACTACACTCCTGACAGTGCGGCCCATCCTCAGTATTAATCTCCTGACAGGGCTGCCCTCCCTTAGAACTAAACTCCTGACAATGCTGTCCTCCCTCAGAAATGAACACCTGACAGTGTGGTCCTCCCTCAGAACTAAACTCCTGACAGTGCGGCCTTCCCTCAGAACTAAACACATGACAGTGCGGCCCTCCCTCAGAACTAAACTCCTGACAGTGCGGCCATCCCACAGTACTAAACTCCAAACAGTGCGGTCCTCCCTCAGGACTAAACACCTGACAGTGCGGCCCTCCCTCAGAACTAAACTCCAACAGTGCGGCCCTCCCTCAGAAATACACTCTTGACAATGTGGCCCTCCCTCAGAACTAAACTCCTGACAGTGCGACCCTCCCTCAGAACTAAACTGCTGACAGTGCTGCCATTCCTCAGAACTAAACACCTGACAATGAGGCCCTCCCTCAGGACTAAACACCTGACAGTGCGGCCCTCCCTTCATACTAAAAGCCTGACAATGCGGTCCTCCCTGAGAACTAAACTCCTGACAGTGTGGCCCTCTCTCAGAACTAAACTCCTGACAGTGTGGTCCTCCCTCAGAACTAAACTCCTGACAGTGTGGTCCTCCCTCAGAACTAAACACCTGACAGTGCGGCCCTCCCTCAGAAATAAACTCCTGACAGTGCAGCACTCCCTCAGGACTAAACTCCTGGCAGTGCGGACATCCCACAGTACTAAACTCCTAACAGTGCGGTCCTCCCTCAGGATTAAACACCTGACAGTGTGGCCCTCCCTCAGAACTAAACACCTGACAGTGCGGCCCTCCCTCAGAAATAAACTCCTGACAGTGCAGCACTCCCTCAGGACTAAACTCCTGGCAGTGCGGACATCCCACAGTACTAAACTCCTAACAGTGCGGTCCTCCCTCAGGACTAAACACCTGACAGTGCGGCCCTCCCTCAGTAATAAACTCCTGACTTTCCGGCCCTCCCTCAGAACTAAACTCCTGACAGTGCGGCCCACACTCAGTTTTAAACTCCTGACAGGGCTGCCCTCCCTTAGAACTAAACTCCTGACAATGCGGCCCTCCCTCAGAACTAAACACCTGACAGTGCGGCCCTCCCTCAGAACTAAACATCTGACAGTGCGGCCCTCCCTCAGTACTAAACACCTTACAGTGTGGTCCTCCCTCAGAACTAAACTCCTGACAGTGCGGCCCTCCCTGAGAACTTAACACCTGACAGTGTGGCCCTCCCTCAGAACTAAACACCTGACAGTGCGGCCCTCCCTCCATAATAAACGCCTGACAATGCGGCCCTCCCTGAGAACTAAGCTCCTGACAGTGTGGCCCTCCCTCAGAACTAAACTGCTGACAGTGCTGCCATTCCTCAGAACTAAACACCTGACAATGAGGCCCTCCCTCAGGACTAAACACCTGACAGTGCGGCCCTCCCTTCATACTAAAAGCCTGACAATGCGGTCCTCCCTGAGAACTAAACTCCTGACAGTGCCCCCCTCCCTCAGTACTAAACTCCAGACAGTGTGGTCCTCCCTCAGAACTAAACACCTGACAGTGCGGCCCTCCATCAGAACTAAACTCCTGACAGTGCGGCCCTCCATCAGAACTAAACTCCTGACAGTGCGGCCATCCCACAGGACTAAACCCCTAACAGTGCGGTCTTCCCTCAGGACTAACCTACTGACAGTGCGGCCCTCCCTCAGAACTAAACTTCTGACAGTGCGGACCTCCCTTCGAACTAAACACCTGACTGTAAGGCCCACCATCAGTACTAAACTCCTGACAGTGCGGCCCTCGCTCAGTACTACTCTCCTGAGAGTGCGGCCCTCGATCAGTACTAAACACCTTATAGTGCGGTCCTCCCTCAGAACTGAACACCTGACAGTGTGGCCCTCCCTCAGAACTAAACACCTGACAATGAGGCCCTCCCTCAGGACTAAACACCTGACAGTGCGGCCCTCCCTTCATACTAAACGCCTGACAATGCGGCCCTCCCTGAAAACTAAACTCCTGACAGTGTGGCCTTCCCTCAGTACTAAACTCCTGACAGTGCCCCTCTCCCTGAGAACTAAACTCCTGACAGTGCGGCCCTCACTCAGTACTAAACTCCTGACAGTGTGGTCCTCCCTCAGAACTAAACACCTGAGAGTGCGGCCCTCCATCAGAACTAAACTCCTGACAGTGCGGCCCCCCCTCAGTAATAAACTCCTGACTTTCCGGACCTCCCTCAGAACTAAACTCCTGACAGTGCGGACCACCCTCAGTTTTAAACTCCTGACAGGGCTGCCCTCCCTTAGAACTAAACTCCTGACAGTGCGTCCCTCCCTCAGAACTAAACTCCTGACAGTGCGGCCCTCCCTCAGAACAAAACTCCTGACAGTGTGGCCCTCCCTCAGAACTAAACTCCTGACAGTGTGGCCCTCCCTCAGAACTAAACTCCCGACAGTGTGGCACTCCCTCAGTACTAATCTCCTGACAGTGCGGCTCTCCCTCAGTAATAAACTCCTGACAGGACTGCCCTCCCTTAGAACTAAAATCCTGACAATGCGGCCCTCCCGCAGAACTGAACACCTGACAGTGTGGTCCTCCCTCAGAACTAAACTCCCGACAGTGTGGCTCTCCCTCAGTACCAATCTCCTGACAATGCGGCCCTCCCTCAGAACTGAACACCTGACAGTGTGGCCCTCCCTCAGAACTAAACTCCCGACAGTGCGGCCCTCCCTCAGTAATAAACTCCTGACAGGGCTGCCCTCCCTTAGAACTAAACTCCTGACAGTGCAGCCCTCCCTCAGAACTAAACACCGGACAGTGAGGCCTTCCCTCAGTACTAAACTACTGACAGTGCGGTCCTCCCTCAGTACTAAACTCCTGATAGTGCGGCCCTCCATCAGAACTAAACTCCTGACAGTGTGGCCCTCCCTCAGAAATAAACTCCTGACAGTGCAGCACTCCCTCAGGACTAAACTCCTGGCAGGGCTGCCCTCCCTTAGAACTAAACTCCTGACAGTGCGGCCCTCGCTCAGAACTAAACACCTGACAGTGCAGCCCTCCCTCAGAACTAAACACCGGACAGTGCTGCCATTCCTCAGAACTAAACACCTGACAATGAGGCCCTCCCTCAGGACTAAACACCTGACAGTGCGACCCTCCCTTCATAATAAACGCCTGACAATGAGGCCCTCCCTCAGGACTAAACTCCTGACAGTGTGGCCCTCCCTCAGGACTAAACTCCTGGCAGTGCGGACATCCAACAGTACTAAACTCCTGACAGTGCGGCCCTCCCTCAGTAATGAACTCCTGACTTTCCGGACCTCCCTCAGAACTAAACTCCTGACAGTGCGGCCCACCCTCAGTTTTAAACTCCTGTCAGGGCTGCCCTCCCTTACAACTAAACTCCTGACAATGCGGCCCTCCCTCAGAACTGAACAACTGACAGTGTGGTCCTCCCTCAGAACTAAACTCCTGACAGTGCGGCCCGCCCTCAGAACTAAACACCTGACAGTGCGGCCCTCCCTCAGAACTAAACACCTGACAGTGCGGCCTTCCCTCAGTACTAAACTCCACACAGTGCGGCCCTCCCTCAGTACTAAACTACTGACAGTGTGGCCCTCCCTCAGTACTAAACACCTTACAGTGTGGTCCTCCCTCAGAACTAAACTCCTGACAGTGCGGCCCTCCCTGAGAACTTAACACCTGACAGTGTGGCGCTCCCTCAGAACTAAACACATGACAGTGCGGCCCTCCCTCCATACGAAACGCCTGACAATGCGGCCCTCCCTGAGAACTAAGCTCCTGACAGTGTGGCCCTCCCTCAGTACTAAACTCCTGACAGTGCACCCCTCCATCAGTACTAAACACCTGACAGTGCGGCCCTCCCTCAGAACTAAACACCTGACAGTGCGGCCCTCCCTCAGAAATAAACTTCTTACAGTGCAGCACTCCCTCAGGAATAAACTCCTGACAGTGCGGCCATCCCACAGTACTAAACTCCTAACAGTGCGGTCCTCCCTCAGGACTAAACACCTGACAGTGCGGCCCTCCCTCAGAACTAAACTCCTAACAGTGCGGCCCTCCCTCAGAAATACACTCTTGACAATGTGGCCCTCCCTCTGAACTAAACTCCTGACAGTGCGAACCTCCCTCAGAACTAAACTGCTGATAGTGCGGCCCTCCCTCAGAACTAAGATACTGACAGTGCGGCCCTCTCTCAGAACTAAATTCCTGACAGTGTGGCCCTCCCTCAGAACTAAACTCCTGACAGTGCGGCCCACCCTCAGTATTAATCTCCTGACAGGGCTGCCCTCCCTGAGAACTAAAATCCTGACAATGCGGTCCTCCCTCAGAAATGAACACCAGACAGTGTGGTCCTCCCTCAGAACTAAACTCCTGACAGTGCGGCCCACCCACCGTACTAAACTCCTGACAGTGCAGCCCTCCCTCAGTACTAAACTCCTGACAGTGCGGCCCTCCCTCCATACCAAACGCCTGACAATGCGGCCCTCCCTGAGAACTAAACTCCTGACAGTGTGGCCCTCCCTCAGTACTAAACTCCTGACAATGCCCCCCTCCATCAGTACTAAACTCCTGACAGTGCGGCCCTCCTTCAGTACTAAACTCCTGAGAGTGCGGTCCTCCCTCAGAACTAAACACCTGACAGTGCGGCCCTCCATCAGAACTAAACTCCTGACAGTGCGGCCCTCCCTCAGAAATAAATTCCTGACAGTGCAGCACTCCCTCAGAAATAAACTCCTGACAATGTGGCCCTCCCTCAGAACTAAACTCCTGACAGTGCGGTCCTCCCTCAGAACTAAACACCTGACAATGCGGCCCACCCTCTGTACTAAACTCCTGACAGTGCAGCACTCCCTCTGGACTAAACTCCTGACAGTGCGGCCATCCCACAGGACTAAACCCCTAACAGTGCGGTCTTTCCTCAGGACTAACCTACTGACAGTGCGGGCCTCCCTTCGAACTAAACACCTGACTGTAAGGCACACCGGCAGTACTAAACTCCTGACAGTGCGGCCCTCGCTCAGTACGACTCTCCTGAGAGTGCGGCCCTCCATCAGTACTAAACACCTTATAGTGCGGTCCTCCCTCAGAACTGAACACCTGACAGTGTGGCCCTCCCTCAGAACTAAACACTGAGAGTGCGGCCCTCCATCAGAACTAAACTCCTGACAGTGTGGCCCTCCCTCAGTACTAAACTCCTGACAGTGCGGCCCTCCCTTAGGACTAAACTCCTGACAGTGCGGTCCTCCCTCAGTACTAAACTCCTGACAGTGTGGTCCTCCCTCAGAACTAAACACCTCACAGTGCGGCCCTCCATCAGAACTAAACAACTGAAAGTGCGGCCCTCCCTCAGAAATAAACTTCTGACAGTGCAGCACTCCCTCAGGACTAAACTCCTGACAGTGCGGCCATCCCACAGTACTAAACTCCTAACAGTGCGGTCCTCCCTCAGGGCTAAACTCCTGACAGTGCGGCCCTCCCTCAGAACTAAACACCTGACAGTGCGGCCCTCCCTCAGAACTAAACACCGGACATTGCGGCCTTCCCTCAGTACTAAACTCCTCACAGTGCGGCCCTCCCTCAGTACTAAACTACTGACAGTGCGGCCCACCCTCCGTACTAAACTCCTGACAGTGCGGCCCACTCTCCGTACTAAACTCCTGACAGTGCGGCCCACCCTCCGTACTAAACTCCTGACAGTGCTGCCACTCCTCAGAACTAAACACCTGACAATGAGGCCCTCCCTCAGAACTAAACACCTGACAGTGCGGCCCTCCCTCAGAAATAAACCCCTGAGAGTGCAGCACTCCCTCAGAAATAACCTCCTGACAATGTGGCCCTCCCTCTGAACTAAACTCCTGACAGTGCGGTCCTCCCTCAGAACTAAACACCTGACAATGCGGCCCACCCTCCGTACTAAACTCCTGACAGTGCTGCCATTCCTCAGAACTAAACACCTGACAATGAGGCCCTCCCTCAGGACTAAACACCTGACAGTGCGGCCCTCCTTCAGAAATAAACTCCTGACAGTGCAGCACTCCCTCAGGACTAAACTCCTGACAGTGCGGCCATCCCTCAGAAATAAACTCCTGACAATGTGGCCCTCCCTCAGAACTAAACTCCAGACCGTGCGGCCCTCCATCAGAACTAAACACCTGACAATGTGGCCCGCCCTCAGAACTAAACTCCAGACCGTGCGGCCCTCCATCAGAACTAAACACCTGACAATGCGGCCCACCCTCAGGATTAAACTCCTAACAGTGCGGCCCTCCCTCAGAAATACACTCTTGACAATGTGGCCCTCCGTCAGAACTAAACTGCTGATAGTGCGGCCCTCCCTCAGAACTAAACTTCTGACAGTGCGGACCTCTCTCAGAACTAAACTCCTGACAGTGTGGCCCTCCCTCAGAACTAAACTCCTGACAGTGCGGCCATCCCTCAGAACTAAACTCCTGACAGTGCGGCCCACCCTCAGTATTAATCTCCTGACAGGGCTGCCCTCCCTTACAACTAAACTCCTGACAATGCGGTCCTCCCTCAGAAATGAACACCTGACAGTGTGGTCCTCCCTCAGAACTAAACTCCTGACAGTGCGGCCCTCCCTCAGAACTAAACTCCTGACAGTGCAGCACTCCCTCAGAACTAAACTCCTGACAGTGCGGCCATCCCTCAGAAATAAACTCCTCACAATGAGGCCCACCCTCAGAACTAAACTCCAGACCGTGCGGCCCTCCATCAGAACTAAACACCTGACAATGCGGCCCACCCTCAAGATTAAACACCTGACAGTGCGGCCCTAACTCAGTCCGAAACTCCTGACAGTTCCACCCACCCTCAGAACTGAACTCCTGTCAGTGCAGCACTCCCTCAGAACTAAACCCCTGACAGTGCGGCCCTCCATCAGAACTAAACTCCTGACAGTGTGTCCCTCCCTCAGTACTAAACTCCTGACCATGTGGTCCTCCCTCAGAACTAAACACCGGACAGTGCGGCCTTCCCTCAGTACTAAACTACTGACAGTGCGGTCCTCCCTCAGTACTAAACTCCTGACAGTGCCCCCCTCCCTCAGTAATAAACTCCTGACTTTCCGGACCTCGCTCAGAACTAAACTCCTGACAGTGCGGCCCTCCCTCAGAACTGAACAACTGGCAGTGTGGTCCTCCCTCAGAACTAAACTACTGACAGTGCGGCCCCCCCTCAGTACTAAACTCCTGACAGTGCGGCCCACCCTCCGTACTAAACTCCTGACAGTGCAGCCCACCCTCCGTACGAAACTCCTGAGAGTGCTGCCATTCCTCAGAACTAAACACCTGACAATGAGGCCCTCCCTCAGGACTAAACTCCTGACAGTGCCCCCCTCCATCAGTACTAAACTCCTGACAGTGCGGCCCTCCCTCAGAAATAAACTCCTGACAGTGCAGCACTCCCTCAGAAATAAACTCCTGACAGTGCAGCACTCCCTCAGGACTAAACTCCTGACAGTGCGGCCATCCCACAGGACTCAACCCCTAACAGTGCGGTCTTCTTTCAGGACTAACCTACTGACAGTGCGGCCCTCCCTCAGAACTAAACTCCTGACAGTGCGGCCCTCCCTTCGAACTAAACACCTGACTGTAAGGCCCACCATCAGTACTAAACTCCTGACAGTGCGGCCCTCCCTCAGGACTAAACTCCTGACAGTGTGGTCCTCCCTCAGAACTAAACACCTCACAGTGCGGCCCTCCATCAGAACTAAACAACTGACAGTGCGGCCCTCCATCAGAAATAAACTTCTGACAGTGCAGCACTCCCTCAGGACTAAAAACCTGACAGTGCAGCCCTCCCTCAGAACTAAACTCCTAACAGTGCGGCCCTCCCTCAGAAATACACTCTTGACAATGTGGCCCTCCCTCAGAACTAAACTCCTGACAGTGCGACCCTCCCTCAGAACGAAACTGCTGATACTGCGGCCCTCCCTCAGAATCAAACTCCTGACAGTGCGGCCCTCTCTCAGAACTAAACTCCTGACAGTGTGGCGCTCCCTCAGAACTAAACTCCTGACAGTGCGGCCGTACCGCAGAACTAATCAACTCACAGTGCGGCCCACCCTCAGTATTAATCTCCTGACAGGGCTGCCCTCCCTTACAACTAAACTCCTGACAATTCGGTCCTCCCTCAGAAATGAACACCTGACAGTGTGGTCCTATCTCAGAACTAAACTCCTGACAGTGCGGCCCTCCATCAGAACTAAACTCCTGACAGTGCGGCCCTCCCTCAGAAACAAACTCCTGAGAGTGCAGCACTCCCTCAGAAATAAGCTCCTGACAATGGGGCCCTCCCTCAGAACTAAACTCCTGACAGTGCGGTCCTCCTCAGAACTAAACACCTGACAATGCGGCCCACCCTCCGTACTGAACTCCTGACAGTGCGGCCATCCCTCAGAAATAAACTCCTGACAATGAGGCCCTCCCTCAGAACTAAACTCCAGACCGTGCGGCCCTCCATCAGAACTAAACACCTGACAATGCGGCCCACCCTCAAGATTAAACACCTGACAGTGCGGCCCTCCCTCAGTACGAAACTCCTGACAGTTCCGCCCACCCTCAGAACTGAACTCCTGTCAGTGCAGCACTCCCTCAGAACTAAACCCCTGACAGTGCGGCCCTCCATCAGAACTAAACTCCTGACAGTGTGTCCCTCCCTCAGTACTAAACTCCTGACCATGTGGTCCTCCCTCAGAACTAAACACCGGACAGTGCGGCCTTCCCTCAGTACTAAACTACTGACAGTGCGGTCCTCCCTCAGTACTAAACTCCTGACAGTGCGGCCCACCCTCCGTACTAAACTCCTGACAGTGCTGCCATTCCTCAGAACTAAACACCTGACAATGAGGCCCTCCCTCAGGACTAAACACCTGACAGTGCAGCCCTCCCTTCATAATAAACGCCTGACAATGCGGCCCTCCCTGAGAACTAAACTCCTGACAGTGTTGCCCTCCCTCAGTACTAAACTCCTGACAGTGCCCCCCTCCCTGAGAACTAAACTCCTGACAGTGCGGCCCTCACTCAGTACTAAACTCCTGACAGTGTGGGCCTCCCTCAGAATTAAACACCTGACAGTGCGGCCCTCCCTCAGAAATAAACTCCTGACAGTGCGGCCCTCGCTCAGAACTAAACACCTGACAGTGCAGCCCTCCCTCAGAACTAAACACCGGACAGTGCGGCCTTCCCTCAGTACTAAACTACTGACAGTGCGGTCCTCCCTCAGGACTAAACTCCTGACAGTGCGGCCCACCCTACGTACTAAACTCCTGACAGTGCTGCCATTCCTCAGAACTAAACACCTGACAATGAGGCCCTCCCTCAGGACTAAACACCTGACAGTGCGGCCCTCCCTTCATAATAAACGCCTGACAATGCGGCCCTCCCTGAGAACTAAACTCCTGACAGTGTGGCCCTCCCTCAGTACTAAACTCCTGACAGTGTGGGCCTCCCTCAGATTTAAACACCTGACACTGCGGCCCTCCCTGAGAACTAAACTCCTGACAGGGTGGCCCTCCCTCAGTACTAAACTCCTGACAGTGCGGTCCTCCCTCAGGACTAAACACCTGACAGTGTGGCCCTCCCTCAGAACTAAACACCTGACAGTGCGGCCCTCCCTCAGTAATAAACTCCAGACTTTCCGGACCTCCCTCAGAACTAAACTCCTGACAGTGCGGCCCACCCTCAGTTTTAAACTCCTGTCAGGGCTGCCCTCCCTTAGAACTAAACTCCTGACAATGCAGCCCTCCCTCAGAACTGAACAACTGACAGTGTGGTCCTCCCTCAGAACTAAACTCCTGACAGTGCGGCCCGACCTCAGAACTAAACACCTGACAGTGCGGCCCTCCCTCAGAACTAAACACCTGACAGTGCAGCCTTCCCTCAGTACTAAACTCCACACAGTGCGGCCCTCCCTCAGTACTAAACTCCTGACAGTGTGGCCCTCCCTCAGTACTAAACACCTGACAGTGTGGCCCTCCCTCAGAACTAAACACCTGACAGTGCGGCCGTCCCTCAGTACTAAACTCCTGACAGTGCACCCCTCCATCAGTACTAAACTCCTGACAGTGCGGTCCTCCCTCAGAACTAAACACCTGACAGTGCACCCCTCCATCAGTACTAAACTCCTGACAGTGCGGTCCTCCCTCAGTACTAAACTCCAGACAGTGTGGTCCTCCCTCAGAACTAAACACCTGACAGTGCGGCCCTCCATCAGAACTAAACTCCTGACAGTGCGGCCCTCCATCAGAACTAAACTCCTGACAGTGCGGGCCTCCCTTCGAACTAAACACCTGACTGTAAGGCACACCAGCAGTACTAAACTCCTGACAGTGCGGCCCTCGCACAGTACTACTCTCCTGAGAGTGCGGCCCTCCATCAGTACTAAACACCTTATCGTGCGGTCCTCCCTCAGAACTGAACACCTGACAGTGTGGCCCTCCCTCAGAACTAAACACTGACAGTGCGGCCCTCCATCAGAACTAAACTCCTGACAGTGTGGCCCTCCCTCAGGACTAAACTCCTGACAGTGCTGCCATTCCTCAGAACTAAACACCTGACAATGAGGCCCTCCCTCAGGACTAAACACCTGACAGTGCGGCCCTCCCTTCATACTAAACGCCTGACAATGCGGCCCTCCCTGAAAACTAAACTCCTGACAGTGTGGCCCTCCCTCAGTACGAAACTCCTGACAGTGTGGTCCTCCCTCAGAACTAAACACCTCACAGTGCGGCCCTCCATCAGAACTAAACTCCTGACAGTGCAGCACTCCCTCAGGACTAAACTCCTGGCAGTGCGGACATCCCACAGTACTAAACTCCAAACAGTGCGGTCCTCCCTCAGGACTAAACACCTGACAGTGTGGCCCTCCCTCAGAACTAAACTCCTGACAGTGCGGCCCTCCCTCAGTAATAAACTCCTGACTTTCCGGACCTCCCTCAGAACTAAACTTCTGACAGTGCGGCCCACCCTCAGTTTTAAACTCCTGACAGGGCTGCCCTCCCTTAGAACTAAACTCCTGACAATGCGGCCCTCCCTCAGAACTGAACAACTGACAGTGCGGCCCTCCCTCAGAACTAAACACCTGACAGTGCGGCCCTCCCTCAGAACTAAACACCTGACAGTGCGGCCCTCCCTCAGAAATAAACTTCTTACAGTGCAGCACTCCCTCAGGAATAAACTGCTGACAGTGCGGCCATCCCACAGTACTAAACACCTGACAGTGCGGCCCTCCCTCAGAACTAAACTCCTAACAGTGCGGCCCTCCCTCAGAAATACACTCTTGACAATGTGGCCCTCCCTCAGAACTAAACTCCTGACAGTGCGAACCTCCCTCAGAACTAAACTGCTGATAGTGCGGCCCTCCCTCAGAACTAAGCTCCTGACAGTGCGGCCCTCTCTCAGAACTAAATTCCTGACAGTGTGGCCCTCCCTCAGAACTAAACTCCTGACAGTGCGGCCATCCCTCAGAACTAAACTCCTGACAGTGCGGCCCACCCTCAGTATTAATCTCCTGACAGGGTTGCCCTCCCTTAGAACTAAAATCCTGACAATGCGGTCCTCCCTCAGAAATGAACACCTGACAGTGTGGTCCTCCCTCAGAACTAAACTCCTGACAGTGCGGCCATCCCTCAGAACTAAACTCCTGACAGTGCGGCCCACCCTCAGTATTAATCTCCTGACAGGGTTGCCCTCCCTTAGAACTAAAATCCTGACAATGCGGTCCTCCCTCAGAAATGAACACCTGACAGTGCGGCCCTCCCTCAGAACTAAACTCCTGACAGTGCGGCCCACCCTCCGTACTAAACTCCTGACAGTGCTGCCATTCCTCAGAACTAAACACCTGACAATGAGGCCCTCCCTCAGGACTAAACACCTGACAGTGCGGCCCTCCTTCAGAAATAAACTCCTGACAGTGCAACACTCCCTCAGGATTAAACTCCTGACAGTGCGGCCATCCCTCAGAACTAAACTCCAGACCGTGCGGCACTCCCTCAGAACTAAACACCGGACAGTGCGGCCTTCCCTCCGTACTAAACTCCTCACAGTGCGGCCATCCCACAGTACTAAACTACTGACAGTGCGGCCCGCCCTCAGTACAAAACTCCTGACAGTGCGGCCCACCCTCCGTACTAAACTCCTGACAGTGCGGCCCACCCTCCGTACTAAACTCCTGACAGTGCTGCCATTCCTCAGAACTAAACCCCTGACAGTGCGGCCCTCCATCAGAACTAAACTCCTGACAGTGTGTCCCTCCCTCAGTACTAAACTCCTGACAGTGCGGCCCTCCCTCAGTACTAAACTCCTGACCATGTGGTCCTCCCTCAGAACTAAACTCCTGACAGTGCGGCCGTCCCTCAGAAATAAACTCCTGACAGTGCAGCACTCCCTCAGGACTGAACTCCTGACAATGCGACCCTCCCTCAGAACTAAACACCTGACAATGCGGCCCACCCTCAGGATTAAACAACTGACAGTGCGGCCCTCCCTCAGTACTAAACTCCTGACAGTGCGGCACTCCCTCACTACTAAAGACCTGACAGTGCGGCTCTCCCCCAATACAAAACTCCTGACATTGCGATTCTCTCTCAGAACTAAACTCGTGACAGTGCGGCCCTCCCTCAGTACTAAACTCCTGACAATGCGGCCCTCCCTCAGGACTAAACTCCTGACAGGGCAGCCCTCCCTCAGTACTACTCTCCTGACAGTGCGGCCTTCCCTCAGTACTAAACTCCTGACACTACGGCTCGCCCTCTGTACAAAACTCCTGACAATGCGGCACTCCCTCAGAACTAAACACCTGACAATACGGCCCTCCCTCAGGATTAAACTCCTGACAGTGCGGCCCTCCATCAGTACTAAACGCCTAATAGTGCGGCCCTCCCTGAGTACTGAACAACTGACAGTGTGGCCCTCCCTCAGTACTAAACACCTGACAGTGCGGCCCTCCCTGAGAACTAAGCTCCTGACAGTGTGGCCCTCCCTCAGTACTAAACTCCTGACAGTGCCCCCCTCCATCAGAACTAAACACCTGACAGTGCGGCCCTCCATCAGAACTAAACTCCTGACAGTGCGGCCCTCCATCAGAACTAAACTCCTGACAGTGCGGCCATCCCACAGGACTAAACCCCTAACAGAGCGGTCTTCCCTCAGGACTAACCTACTGACAGTGCGGCCCTCCCTCAGAACTAAACTCCTGACAGTGCGGCCCTCCCTTCGAACTAAACACCTGACTGTAAGTCCCACCAGCAGTACTAAACTCCTGACAGTGCGGCCCTCGCTCAGTACTACTCTCCTGACAGTGCGGCCCTCCATCAGTACTAAACACCTTATAGTGCGGTCCTCCCTCAGAACTGAACACCTGACAATGAGGCCCTCCCTCAGAACTAAACACTGACAGTGCGGCCCTCCATCAGAACTAAACTCCTGACAGTGCGGCCCTCCCTCTGAACTAAACTCCTGACAGTGCGGCCCTCTCTCAGAACTAAACTCCTGACAGTGTGGTCCTCCCTCAGAACTAAACACCTGACAGTGCGGCCCTCCATTAGAACTAAACTCCTGACAGTGCGGCCCTCCCTCAGAAATAAACTCCTCAAGAGTGCACCACTCCCTCAGAAATAACCTCCTGACAATGTGGCTCTCCCTCAGAACTAAACTCCTGACAGTGCGGTCCTCCCTCAGAACTAAACACCTGACAATGCGGCCCACCCTCCGTACTAAACTCCTGACAGTGCTGCCATTCCTCAGAACTAAACACCTGACAATGAGGACCTCCCTCAGGACTAAACTCCTGACAGTGCTGCCATCCCTCAGAAATAAACTCCTGACAATGTGGCCCTCCCTCAGAACTAAACACCTCACAGTGCGGCCCTCCATCAGAACTAAACTCCTGACAGTGCGGCCCTCCCTCAGAAATAAACTCCTGACAGTGCAGCACTCCCTCAGGACTAAACTCCTGGCAGTGCAGACATCCCACAGTACTAAACTCCTAACAGTGCGGTCCTCCCTCAGGACTAAACTCCTGACAGTGCGGCCCTCCCTCAGTAATAAACTCCTGACTTTCCGGACCTCCCTCAGAATAAAACTCCTGAGAGTGCGGCCCACCCTCAGTTTTAAACTCCTGTCAGTGCCCCCCTCCATCAGTACTAAACTCCTGACAGTGCGGCCCTCCCTCCATACCAAACGCCTGACAATGCGGCCCTCCCTGAGAACTAAACTCCTGACAGTGTGGCCCTCCCTCAGTACTAAACTCCTGACAGTGCCCCCCTCCATCAGTACTAAACTCCTGACAGTGCGGCCCTCCCTCAGTACTAAACACCTGACAGTGCGGCCCTCCATCAGAACTAAACTCCTGACAGTGCGGCCATCGCTCAGAACTAAACTCCTGACAGTGCGGCCCACCCTCAGTATTATTCTCCTGACAGGGCTGCCCTTCCTTAGAACTAAACTCCTGACAATGCGGTCCTCCCTCAGAAATGAACACCTGACAGTGTGGTCCTCCCTCAGAACTAAACTCCTGACAGTGCGGCGCTCCCTCAGAACTAAACACCGGAGAGTGCTGCCATTCCTCAGAACTAAACACCTGACAGTGCGGCCCTCCCTCCATACCAAACGCCTGACAATGCGGCCCTCCCTGAGAACTAAACTCCTGACAGTGTGGCCCTCCCTCAGTACTAAACTCCTGACAGTGCCCCCCTCCATCAGTACTAAACTCCTGACAGTGCGGCCCTCCCTCAGTACTAAACTCCTGAGAGTGTGGTCCTCCCTCAGAACTAAACACCTGACAGTGCGGCCCTCCATCAGAACTAAACTCCTGACAGTGCGGCCCTCCCTCAGAAATAAACTCCTGACAGTGCAGCACTCACTCAGAAATAAACTCCTGACAACGTGGCCCTCCCTCAGAACTAAACTCCTGACAGTGCGGTCCTCCCTCAGGACTAAACTCCTGACAGTGCGGCCATCCCAGAGGACTAAACCCCTAACAGTGCGGTCTTCTTTCAGGACTAAACTACGGACAGTGCGGCCCTCCCTCAGAACTAAACTCCTGACAATGCGGCCCTCCCGTCGAACTAAACACCTGACTGTAAGGCCTACTATCAGTCCTAAACTCCTGACAGTGCGGCCCTCGCTCAGTACTACTCTACTGACAGTGCGGCACTCCATCAGTACTAAACACCTTATAGTGCGGTCCTCCCTCAGAACTGAACACCTGACAGTGTGGCCCTTCCTCAGAACTAAACACTGACAGTGCGGCCCTCCATCAGAACTAAACTCCTGACAGTGTGGCCCTCCCTCAGTGCTAAACTCCTGACAGTGCGGCTCACCCTCAGGACTAAACTCCTGACAGTGCGGCCATCCCTCAGTACTAAACTCCTGACAGTGCGGTCCTCCCTCAGAACTAAACTCCTGACAGTGCGGCCCTCTCTCAGAACTAAACTCCTGACAGTGCGGCCGTCCCTCGGAACTAATCAACTGACAGTGCGGCCCATCCTCAGTATTAATCTCCTGACAGGGCTGCCCTCCCTTAGAACTAAACTCCTGACAATGCGGTCCACCCTCAGAAATGAACACCTGACAGTGTGGTCCTCCCTCAGAACTAAACTCCTGACAGTGCGGCTCTCCCTCAGAACTAAACACCTGACAGTGCGGCCCTCCCTCAGAACTAAACACCGGACAGTACGGCCTTCCCTCAGTACTAAACTCCTCACAGTGCGGCCCTCCCTCAGTACTAAACTCCTGACAGTGCGGCCCACCCTCCATACTAAACTCCTGACAGTGCGGCCCACCCTCCGTACTAAACTCCTGACAGTGCTGCCATTCCTCAGAACTAAACACCTGACAATGAGGCCCTCCCTCAGGACTAAACACCTGACAGTGCGGCCCTCCCTCCATACTAAACGCCTGACAATGCGGCCTTCCCTGAGAACTAAACTCCTGACAGTGTGGCCCTCCCTCAGTACTAAACTACTGACAGTGCGGCCCTCTTCAGTACTAAACGCCTGACAGTGTGGTCCTCCCTCAGAACTAAACACCTGACAGTGCGGCCCTCCATTAGAACTAAACTCCTGACAGTGCGGCCCTCCCTCAGAAATAAACTCCTCAAGAGTGCACCACTCCCTCAGAAATAACCTCCTGACAATGTGGCTCTCCCTCAGAACTAAACTCCTGACAGTGCGGTCCTCCCTCAGAACTAAACACCTGACAATGCGGCCCACCCTCCGTACTAAACTCCTGACAGTGCTGCCATTCCTCAGAACTAAACACCTGACAATGAGGACCTCCCTCAGGACTAAACTCCTGACAGTGCTGCCATCCCTCAGAAATAAACTCCTGACAATGTGGCCCTCCCTCAGAACTAAACACCTCACAGTGCGGCCCTCCATCAGAACTAAACTCCTGACAGTGCGGCCCTCCCTCAGAAATAAACTCCTCAAGAGTGCACCACTCCCTCAGAAATAACCTCCTGACAATGTGGCTCTCCCTCAGAACTAAACTCCTGACAGTGCGGTCCTCCCTCAGAAATAACCTCCTGACAATGTGGCTCTCCCTCAGAACTAAACTCCTGACAGTGCGGTCCTCCCTCAGAACTAAACACCTGACAATGCGGCCCACCCTCCGTACTAAACTCCTGACAGTGCTGCCATTCCTCAGAACTAAACACCTGACAATGAGGACCTCCCTCAGGACTAAACTCCTGACAGTGCTGCCATCCCTCAGAAATAAACTCCTGACAATGTGGCCCTCCCTCAGAACTAAACACCTCACAGTGCGGCCCTCCATCAGAACTAAACTCCTGACAGTGCGGCCCTCCCTCAGAAATAAACTCCTGACAGTGCAGCACTCCCTCAGGACTAAACTCCTGGCAGTGCAGACATCCCACAGTACTAAACTCCTAACAGTGCGGTCCTCCCTCAGGACTAAACTCCTGACAGTGCGGCCCTCCCTCAGTAATAAACTCCTGACTTTCCGGACCTCCCTCAGAATAAAACTCCTGAGAGTGCGGCCCACCCTCAGTTTTAAACTCCTGTCAGGGCTGCCCTCCCTTAGAACTAAACTCCTGACAATGCGGCCCTCCCTCAGAACTGAACAACTGACAGTGTGGTCCTCCCTCAGAACTAAACACCTGACAGTGCGGCCCTCCCTCAGAACTAAACACCTGACAGTGCGGCCCACCCTCCGTACTAAACTCCTGACAGTGCAGCCCCCCCTCCGTACTAAACTCCTGAGAGTGCTGCCATTCCTCAGAACTAAACACCTGACAATGAGGCCCTCCCTCAGGACTAAACACCTGACAGTGCGGCCCTCCCTCCATACCAAACGCCTGACAATGCGGCCCTCCCTGAGAACTAAACTCCTGACAGTGTGGCCCTCCCTCAGTACTAAACTCCTGACAGTGCCCCCCTCCATCAGTACTAAACTCCTGACAGTGCGGCCCTCCCTCAGTACTAAACACCTGACAGTGCGGCCCTCCATCAGAACTAAACTCCTGACAGTGCGGCCATCGCTCAGAACTAAACTCCTGACAGTGCGGCCCACCCTCAGTATTATTCTCCTGACAGGGCTGCCCTTCCTTAGAACTAAACTCCTGACAATGCGGTCCTCCCTCAGAAATGAACACCTGACAGTGTGGTCCTCCCTCAGAACTAAACTCCTGACAGTGCGGCGCTCCCTCAGAACTAAACACCGGAGAGTGCTGCCATTCCTCAGAACTAAACACCTGACAGTGCGGCCCTCCCTCCATACCAAACGCCTGACAATGCGGCCCTCCCTGAGAACTAAACTCCTGACAGTGTGGCCCTCCCTCAGTACTAAACTCCTGACAGTGCCCCCCTCCATCAGTACTAAACTCCTGACAGTGCGGCCCTCCCTCAGTACTAAACTCCTGAGAGTGTGGTCCTCCCTCAGAACTAAACACCTGACAGTGCGGCCCTCCATCAGAACTAAACTCCTGACAGTGCGGCCCTCCCTCAGAAATAAACTCCTGACAGTGCAGCACTCACTCAGAAATAAACTCCTGACAACGTGGCCCTCCCTCAGAACTAAACTCCTGACAGTGCGGTCCTCCCTCAGGACTAAACTCCTGACTGTGCGGCCATCCCAGAGGACTAAACCCCTAACAGTGCGGTCTTCTTTCAGGACTAAACTACGGACAGTGCGGCCCTCCCTCAGAACTAAACTCCTGACAATGCGGCCCTCCCGTCGAACTAAACACCTGACTGTAAGGCCTACTATCAGTACTAAACTCCTGACAGTGCGGCCCTCGCTCAGTACTACTCTACTGACAGTGCGGCACTCCATCAGTACTAAACTCCTTATAGTGCGGTCCTCCCTCAGAACTGAACACCTGACAGTGTGGTCCTCCCTCAGAACTAAACACCTGACAGTGCGCCCTCCCTCAGAACTAAACACCGGACAGTGCGGCCTTCCCTCCGTACTAAACTCCTCACAGTGCGGCCCTCCCACAGTACTAAACTACTGACAGTGCGGCCCTCCCTCAGTTCAAAACTCCTGACAGTGCGGCCCACCCTCCGTACTAAACTCCTGACAGTGCGGCCCACCCTCCGTACTAAACTCCTGACAGTGCTGCCATTCCTCAGAACTAAACACCTGACAATGAGGCCCTCCCTCAGGACTAAACTCCTGACAGAGCCCCCCTCCATCAGTACTTAACTCCTGACAGTGCGGCCCTCCCTCAGTACTAAACTCCTGACAGTGTGGTCCTCCCTCAGAACTAAACACCTGACAGTGCGGCCCTCCATCAGAACTAAACTCCTGACAGTGCGGCCCTCCCTCAAGATTAAACACCTGACAGTGCGGCCCTCCCTCAGTACGAAACTCCTGACAGTTCCGCCCACCCTCAGAACTGAACTCCTGTCAGTGCAGCACTCCCTCAGAACTAAACCCCTGACAGTGCGGCCCTCCATCAGAACTAAACTCCTGACAGTGTGTCCCTCCCTCAGTACTAAACTCCTGACAGTGCGGCCCTCCCTCAGTACTAAACTCCTGACCATGTGGTCCTCCCTCAGAACTAAACTCCTGACAGTGCGTTCGTCCCTCAGGACGAAACACCTGACAGTGCGGCCATCCCTCGGAACTAAACTCCTGACAGTGCGACCCTCCCTCAGAACTAATCACCTGACAATGCGGCCCACCCTCAGGATTAAACAACTGACAGTGCGGCCCTCCCTCAGTACTAAACTCCTGACAGTGCGGCCCTCCCTTAGAACTAAACACCTGACAGTCCGGCCTTTCCTGAGTACTAAACTCCTGACAGTGCGGCACTCCCTCACTACTAAAGACCTGACAGTGCGGCTCTCCCCCAATACAAAACTGCTGACATTGCGATTCTCTCTCAGTACTAAACTCGTGACAGTGCGGCCCTCCCTCAGTACTAAACTCCTGACAATGCGGCCCTACCTCAGGACTAAACTCCTGACAGGGCAGCCCTCCCTCAGTACTACTCTCCTGACAGTGCGGCCCTCCCTCAGTACTAAACTCCTGACACTACGGCTCGCCCTCTGTACAAAACTCCTGACAATGCGGCACTCCCTCAGAACTAAACACCTGACAATACGGCCCTCCCTCAGGATTAAACTCCTGACAGTGCGGCCCTCCATCAGTACTAAACGCCTAATAGTGCGGCCCTCCCTGAGTACTGAACACCTGACAGTGTGGACCTCCCTCAGAACTAAACGCCTGACAGTGCGGCACTCCCTCAGAACTAAACACCTGACAATACGGCCCTCCCTCAGGATTAAACTCCTGACAGTGCGGCCCTCCATCAGTACTAAACGCCTAATAGTGCGGCCCTCCCTGAGTACTGAACACCTGACAGTGTGGACCTCCCTCAGAACTAAACACCTGACAGTGTGGACCTCCCTCAGAACTAAACGCCTGACAGTGCGGCCCTCCCTCAGTACTAAACACCTGACAATGCGGCCCTCCCTCCATACTAAACGCCTGACAATGCGGCCCTCCCTGAGAACTAAGCTCCCGACAGTGTGGCCCTCCCTCAGGACTAAACTCCTGACAGTGCCCCCCTCCATCAGAACTAAACACCTGACAGTGCGGCCCTCCATCAGAACTAAACTCCTGACAGTGCGGCCCTCCATCAGAACTAAAGTCCTGACAGTGCGGCCATCCCACAGGACTAAACCCCTAACAGAGCGGTCTTTCCTCAGGACTAACCTACTGACAGTGCGGCCCTCCCTCAGAACTAAACTCCTGACAGTGCGGCCCTCCCTTCGAACTAAACACCTGACTGTAAGTCCCACCAGCAGTACTAAACTCCTGACAGTGCGGCCCTCGCTCAGTACTAATCTCCTGACAGTGCGGCCCTCCATCAGTACTAAACACCTTATAGTGCGGTCCTCCCTCAGAACTGAACACCTGACAGTGTGGCGCTCCCTCAGAACTAAACACTGACAGTGCGGCCCTCCATCAGAACTAAACTCCTGACAGTGCGGCCCTCCCTCTGAACTAAACTCCTGACAGTGCGGCCCTCCCTCTGAACTAAACACCTGACAGTGTGGCCCTTCCTCAGAACTAAACACTGACAGTGCGGCCCTCCATCAGAACTAAACTCCTGACAGTGTGGCCCTCCCTCAGTACTAAACTCCTGACAGTGCGGCTCACCCTCAGGACTAAACTCCTGACAGTGCGGCCATCCCTCAGTACTAAACTCCTGACAGTGCGGTCCTCCCTCAGAACTAAACTCCTGACAGTGCGGCCGTCCCTCGGAACTAATCAACTGACAGTGCGGCCCACCCTCAGTATTAATCTCCTGACAGGGCTGCCCTCCCTTACAACTAAACTCCTGACAATGCGGTCCACCCTCAGAAATGAACACCTGACAGTGTGGTCCTCCCTCAGAACTAAACTCCTGACAGTGCGGCTCTCCCTCAGAACTAAACACCTGACAGTGCGGCCCTCCCTCAGAACTAAACACCGGACAGTACGGCCTTCCCTCAGTACTAAACTCCTCACAGTGCGGCCCTCCCTCAGTACTAAACTCCTGACAGTGCGGCCCACCCTCCGTACTAAACTCCTGACAGTGCGGCCCACCCTCCATACTAAACTCCTGACAGTGCGGCCCACCCTCCGTACTAAACTCCTGACAGTGCTGCCATTCCTCAGAACTAAACACCTGACAATGAGGCCCTCCCTCAGGACTAAACACCTGACAGTGCGGCCCTCCCTCCATACTAAACGCCTGACAATGCGGCCCTCCCTGAGAACTAAACTCCTGACAGTGTGGCCCTCCCTCAGTACTAAACTCCTGACAGTGCGGCCCTCTTCAGTACTAAACGCCTGACAGTGTGGTCCTCCCTCAGAACTAAACTCCTGACAGTGCGGCCCTCCATTAGAACTAAACTCCTGACAGTGCGGCCCTCCCTCAGAAATAAACTCTTCAAGAGTGCACCACTCCCTCAGAAATAACCTCCTGACAATGTGGCTCTCCCTCAGAACTAAACTCCTGACAGTGCGGTCCTCCCTCAGAACTAAACACCTGACAATGCGGCCCACCCTCCGTACTAAACTCCTGACAGTGCTGCCATTCCTCAGAACTAAACACCTGACAATGAGGACCTCCCTCAGGACTAAACTCCTGACAGTGCTGCCATCCCTCAGAAATAAACTCCTGACAATGTGGCCCTCCCTCAGAACTAAACACCTCACAGTGCGGCCCTCCATCAGAACTAAACTCCTGACAGTGCGGCCCTCCCTCAGAAATAAACTCCTGACAGTGCAGCACTCCCTCAGGACTAAACTCCTGGCAGTGCAGACATCCCACAGTACTAAACTCCTAACAGTGCGGTCCTCCCTCAGGACTAAACTCCTGACAGTGCGGCCCTCCCTCAGTAATAAACTCCTGACTTTCCGGACCTCCCTCAGAATAAAACTCCTGAGAGTGCGGCCCACCCTCAGTTTTAAACTCCTGTCAGGGCTGCCCTCCCTTAGAACTAAACTCCTGACAATGCGGCCCTCCCTCAGAACTGAACAACTGACAGTGTGGTCCTCCCTCAGAACTAAACACCTGACAGTGCGGCCCTCCCTCAGAACTAAACACCTGACAGTGCGGCCTTCCCTCAGTACTAAACTCCACACAGTGCGGCCCTCCCTCACTACTAAACTACTGACAGTGTGGCCCTCCCTCAGTACTAAACACCTTACAGTGTGGTCCTCCCTCAGAACTAAATTCCTGACAGTGCGGCCCACCCTCCGTACTAAACTCCTGACAGTGCAGCCCCCCCTCCGTACTAAACTCCTGAGAGTGCTGCCATTCCTCAGAACTAAACACCTGACAATGAGGCCCTCCCTCAGGACTAAACACCTGACAGTGCGGCCCTCCCTCCATACCAAACGCCTGACAATGCGGCCCTCCCTGAGAACTAAACTCCTGACAGTGTGGCCCTCCCTCAGTACTAAACTCCTGACAGTGCCCCCCTCCATCAGTACTAAACTCCTGACAGTGCGGCCCTCCCTCAGTACTAAACACCTGACAGTGCGGCCCTCCATCAGAACTAAACTCCTGACAGTGCGGCCATTCCTCAGAACTAATCACCTGACAATGCGGCCCACCCTCAGGATTAAACAACTGACAGTGCGGCCCTCCCTCAGTACTAAACTCCTGACAGTGCGGCCCTCCCTTAGAACTAAACACCTGACAGTCCGGCCTTTCCTGAGTACTAAACTCCTGACAGTGCGGCACTCCCTCACTACTAAAGACCTGACAGTGCGGCTCTCCCCCAATACAAAACTGCTGACATTGCGATTCTCTCTCAGTACTAAACTCGTGACAGTGCGGCCCTCCCTCAGTACTAAACTCCTGACAATGCGGCCCTACCTCAGGACTAAACTCCTGACAGGGCAGCCCTCCCTCAGTACTACTCTCCTGACAGTGCGGCCCTCCCTCAGTACTAAACTCCTGACACTACGGCTCGCCCTCTGTACAAAACTCCTGACAATGCGGCACTCCCTCAGAACTAAACACCTGACAATACGGCCCTCCCTCAGGATTAAACTCCTGACAGTGCGGCCCTCCATCAGTACGAAACGCCTAATAGTGCGGCCCTCCCTGAGTACTGAACACCTGACAGTGTGGACCTCCCTCAGAACTAAACGCCTGACAGTGCGGCACTCCCTCAGAACTAAACACCTGACAATACGGCCCTCCCTCAGGATTAAACTCCTGACAGTGCGGCCCTCCATCAGTACTAAACGCCTAATAGTGCGGCCCTCCCTGAGTACTGAACACCTGACAGTGTGGACCTCCCTCAGAACTAAACACCTGACAGTGTGGACCTCCCTCAGAACTAAACGCCTGACAGTGCGGCCCTCCCTCAGTACTAAACACCTGACAATGCGGCCCTCCCTCCATACTAAACGCCTGACAATGCGGCCCTCCCTGAGAACTAAGCTCCCGACAGTGTGGCCCTCCCTCAGGACTAAACTCCTGACAGTGCCCCCCTCCATCAGAACTAAACACCTGACAGTGCGGCCCTCCATCAGAACTAAACTCCTGACAGTGCGGCCCTCCATCAGAACTAAAGTCCTGACAGTGCGGCCATCCCACAGGACTAAACCCCTAACAGAGCGGTCTTTCCTCAGGACTAACCTACTGACAGTGCGGCCCTCCCTCAGAACTAAACTCCTGACAGTGCGGCCCTCCCTTCGAACTAAACACCTGACTGTAAGTCCCACCAGCAGTACTAAACTCCTGACAGTGCGGCCCTCGCTCAGTACTAATCTCCTGACAGTGCGGCCCTCCATCAGTACTAAACACCTTATAGTGCGGTCCTCCCTCAGAACTGAACACCTGACAGTGTGGCGCTCCCTCAGAACTAAACACTGACAGTGCGGCCCTCCATCAGAACTAAACTCCTGACAGTGCGGCCCTCCCTCTGAACTAAACTCCTGACAGTGCGGCCCTCCATCAGAACTAAACACCTGACAGTGTGGCCCTTCCTCAGAACTAAACACTGACAGTGCGGCCCTCCATCAGAACTAAACTCCTGACAGTGTGGCCCTCCCTCAGTACTAAACTCCTGACAGTGCGGCTCACCCTCAGGACTAAACTCCTGACAGTGCGGCCATCCCTCAGTACTAAACTCCTGACAGTGCGGCCGTCCCTCGGAACTAATCAACTGACAGTGCGGCCCACCCTCAGTATTAATCTCCTGACAGGGCTGCCCTCCCTTAGAACTAAACTCCTGACAATGCGGTCCACCCTCAGAAATGAACACCTGACAGTGTGGTCCTCCCTCAGAACTAAACTCCTGACAGTGCGGCTCTCCCTCAGAACTAAACACCTGACAGTGCGGCCCTCCCTCAGAACTAAACACCGGACAGTACGGCCTTCCCTCAGTACTAAACTCCTCACAGTGCGGCCCTCCCTCAGTACTAAACTCCTGACAGTGCGGCCCACCCTCCGTACTAAACTCCTGACAGTGCGGCCCACCCTCCATACTAAACTCCTGACAGTGCGGCCCACCCTCCGTACTAAACTCCTGACAGTGCTGCCATTCCTCAGAACTAAACACCTGACAATGAGGCCCTCCCTCAGGACTAAACACCTGACAGTGCGGCCCTCCCTCCATACTAAACGCCTGACAATGCGGCCCTCCCTGAGAACTAAACTCCTGACAGTGTGGCCCTCCCTCAGTACTAAACTCCTGACAGTGCGGCCCTCTTCAGTACTAAACGCCTGACAGTGTGGTCCTCCCTCAGAACTAAACTCCTGACAGTGCGGCCCTCCATTAGAACTAAACTCCTGACAGTGCGGCCCTCCCTCAGAAATAAACTCTTCAAGAGTGCACCACTCCCTCAGAAATAACCTCCTGACAATGTGGCTCTCCCTCAGAACTAAACTCCTGACAGTGCGGTCCTCCCTCAGAACTAAACACCTGACAATGCGGCCCACCCTCCGTACTAAACTCCTGACAGTGCTGCCATTCCTCAGAACTAAACACCTGACAATGAGGACCTCCCTCAGGACTAAACTCCTGACAGTGCTGCCATCCCTCAGAAATAAACTCCTGACAATGTGGCCCTCCCTCAGAACTAAACACCTCACAGTGCGGCCCTCCATCAGAACTAAACTCCTGACAGTGCGGCCCTCCCTCAGAAATAAACTCCTGACAGTGCAGCACTCCCTCAGGACTAAACTCCTGGCAGTGCAGACATCCCACAGTACTAAACTCCTAACAGTGCGGTCCTCCCTCAGGACTAAACTCCTGACAGTGCGGCCCTCCCTCAGTAATAAACTCCTGACTTTCCGGACCTCCCTCAGAATAAAACTCCTGAGAGTGCGGCCCACCCTCAGTTTTAAACTCCTGTCAGGGCTGCCCTCCCTTAGAACTAAACTCCTGACAATGCGGCCCTCCCTCAGAACTGAACAACTGACAGTGTGGTCCTCCCTCAGAACTAAACACCTGACAGTGCGGCCCTCCCTCAGAACTAAACACCTGACAGTGCGGCCTTCCCTCCGTACTAAACTCCTGACAGTGCAGCCCCCCCTCCGTACTAAACTCCTGAGAGTGCTGCCATTCCTCAGAACGAAACACCTGACAATGAGGCCCTCCCTCAGGACTAAACACCTGACAGTGCGGCCCTCCCTCCATACCAAACGCCTGACAATGCGGCCCTCCCTGAGAACTAAACTCCTGACAGTGTGGCCCTCCCTCAGTACTAAACTCCTGACAGTGCCCCCCTCCATCAGTACTAAACTCCTGACAGTGCGGCCCTCCCTCAGTACTAAACACCTGACAGTGCGGCCCTCCATCAGAACTAAACTCCTGACAGTGCGGCCCTCCCTCAGAAATAAACTCCTGACAGTGCGGCCCTCCCTCAGAAATAAACTCCTGAAAATGTGGCCCTCCCTCAGAACTAAACTCCTGACAGTGTGGTCCTCCCTCAGAACTAAACACCTTACAGTGCGCCCTCCCTCAGAACTAAACAACGGACAGTGCGGCCTTCCCTCCGTACTAAACTCCTCACAGTGCGGCCCTCCCACAGTACTAAACTACTGACAGTGCGGCCCTCCCTCAGTACAAAACTCCTGACAGTGCGGCCCACCCTCCGTACTAAACTCCTGACAGTGCAGCCCACCCTCCGTACTAAACCCTGACAGTGCTGTCATTCCTCAGAACTAAACACCTGACAATGAGGCCCTCCCTCAGGACTAAACTCCTGACAGAGCCCCCCTCCATCATTACTTAACTCCTGACAGTGCGGCCCTCCCTCAGTACTAAACTCCTGACAGTGTGGTCCTCCCTCAGAACTAAACACCTGACAGTGCGGCCCTCCATCAGAACTAAACTCCTGACAGTGCGGCCCTCCCTCAGAAATAAACTCCTGAGAGTGCAGCCCTCCATCAGAACTAAACACCTGACAATGCGGCCCTCCCTCAAGATTAAACACCTGACAGTGCGGCCCTCCCTCAGTACGAAACTCCTGACAGTTCCGCCCACCCTCAGAACTGAACTCCTGTCAGTGCAGCACTCCCTCAGAACTAAACCCCTGACAGTGCGGCCCTCCATCAGAACTAAACTCCTGACAGTGTGTCCCTCCCTCAGTACTAAACTCCTGACAGTGCGGCCCTCCCTCAGTACTAAACTCCTGACCATGTGGTCCTCCCTTAGAACTAAACTCCTGACAGTGCGGCCGTCCCTCAGGACGAAACACCTGACAGTGCGGCCATCCCTCAGAACTAAACTCCTGACAGTGCGACCCTCCCTCAGAACTAAACACCTGACAATGCGGCCCACCCTCAGGATTAAACAACTGACAGTGCGGCCCTCCCTCAGTACTAAACTCCTGACAGTGCGGCCTTCCCTTAGAACTAAACACCTGACAGTCCGGCCTTTCCTGAGTACTAAACTCCTGACAGTGCGGCACTCCCTCACTACTAAAGACCTGACAGTGCGGCTCTCCCCCAATACAAAACTGCTGACATTGCGATTCTCTCTCAGTACTAAACTCGTGACAGTGCGGCCCTCCCTCAGTACTAAACTCCTGACAATGCGGCCCTACCTCAGGACTAAACTCCTGACACTACGGCTCGCCCTCTGTACAAAACTCCTGACAATGCGGCACTCCCTCAGAACTAAACACCTGACAATACGGCCCTCCCTCAGGATTAAACTCCTGACAGTGCGGCCCTCCATCAGTACTAAACGCCTAATAGTGCGGCCCTCCCTGAGTACTGAACACCTGACAGTGTGGACCTCCCTCAGAACTAAACGCCTGACAGTGCGGCACTCCCTCAGAACTAAACACCTGACAATACGGCCCTCCCTCAGGATTAAACTCCTGACAGTGCGGCCCTCCATCAGTACTAAACGCCTAATAGTGCGGCCCTCCCTGAGTACTGAACACCTGACAGTGTGGACCTCCCTCAGAACTAAACACCTGACAGTGTGGACCTCCCTCAGAACTAAACGCCTGACAGTGCGGCCCTCCCTCAGTACTAAACACCTGACAATGCGTCCCTCCCTCCATACTAAACGCCTGACAACGCGGCCCTCCCTGAGAACTAAGCTCCCGACAGTGTGGCCCTCCCTCAGGACTAAACTCCTGACAGTGCCCCCCTCCATCAGAACTAAACACCTGACAGTGCGGCCCTCCATCAGAACTAAACTCCTGACAGTGCGGCCCTCCATCAGAACTAAAGTCCTGACAGTGCGGCCATCCCACAGGACTAAACCCCTAACAGAGCGGTCTTTCCTCAGGACTAACCTACTGACAGTGCGGCCCTCCCTCAGAACTAAACTCCTGACAGTGCGGCCCTCCTTTCGAACTAAACACCTGACTGTAAGTCCAACCAGCAGTACTAAACTCCTGACAGTGCGGCCCTCGCTCAGTACTACTCTCCTGACAGTGCGGCCCTCCATCAGTACTAAACACCTTATAGTGCGGTCCTCCCTCAGAACTGAACACCTGACAGTGTGGCGCTCCCTCAGAACTAAACACTGACAGTGCGGCCCTCCATCAGAACTAAACTCCTGACAGTGCGGCCCTCCCTCTGAACTAAACTCCTGACAGTGCGGCCCTCTCTCAGAACTAAACTCCTGACAGTGTGGCCCTCCATCAGAACTAAACTCCTGACAGTGCGGCCATCGCTCAGAACTAAACTCCTGACAGTGCGGCCCACCCCCAGTATTATTCTCCTGACAGGGCTGCCCTTCCTTAGAACTAAACTCCTGACAATGCGGTCCTCCCTCAGAAATGAACACCTGACAGTGTGGTCCTCCCTCAGAACTAAACTCCTGACAGTGCGGCGCTCCCTCAGAACTAAACACCGGAGAGTGCTGCCATTCCTCAGAACTAAACACCTGACAGTGCGGCCCTCCCTCCATACCAAACGCCTGACAATGCGGCCCTCCCTGAGAACTAAACTCCTGACAGTGTGGCCCTCCCTCAGTACTAAACTCCTGACAGTGCCCCCCTCCATCAGTACTAAACTCCTGACAGTGCGGCCCTCCCTCAGTACTAAACTCCTGAGAGTGTGGTCCTCCCTCAGAACTAAACACCTGACAGTGCGGCCCTCCATCAGAACTAAACTCCTGACAGTGCTGCCCTCCCTCAGAAATAAACTCCTGACGGTGCAGCACTCACTCAGAAATAAACTCCTGACAGTGCGGTCCTCCCTCAGAACTAAACACCTGACAATGCGGCCCACCCTCCGTACTAAACTCCTGACAGTGCAGCACTCCCTCAGGACTAAACTCCTGACAGTGCGGCCATCCCAGAGGACTAAACCCCTAACAGTGCGGTCTTCTTTCAGGACTAAACTCCTGACAATGCGGTCCTCCCTCAGAACTAAACTCCTGACAATGCGGCCCTCCCTTCGAACTAAACACCTGACTGTAAGGCCTACTATCAGTACTAAACTCCTGACAGTGCGGCCCTCGCTCAGTACTACTCTACTGACAGTGCGGCACTCCATCAGTACTAAACACCTTATAGTGCGGCCCTCCATCAGAACTAAACTCCTGACAGTGTGGCCCTCCCTCAGTACTAAACTCCTGACAGTGCGGCTCACCCTCAGGACTAAACTCCTGACAGTGCGGCCCTCCCTCAGTACTAAACTCCTAACAGTGTGGTCCTCCCTCAGAACTAAACACCTCACAGTGCGGCCCTCCATCAGAACTAAACAACTGACAGTGCGGCCCTCCCTCAGAAATAAACTTCTGACAGTGCAGCACTCCCTCAGGACTAAACTCCTGACAGTGCGGTCCTCCCTCAGAACTAAGCTCCTGACAGTGCGGACATCCCTCAGAACTAAACTCCTGACAGTGCGGCCCACCCTCAGAACTAAACTCCTGACAGGGCTGCCCTCCCTTAGAACTAAAATCCTGACAATGCGGTCCTCCCTCGGAAATGAACACCTGACAGTGTGGTCCTCCCTCAGAACTAAACTCCTGACAGTGCGGCCCTCCCTCAGAACTAAACACCTGACAGTGCGGCCCTCCCTCAGAACTAAACACCGGACAGCGCGGCCTTCCCTCAGTACTAAACTCCTCACAGTGCGGCCCTCCCTCAGTACTAAACTACTGACAGTGCGGCCCTCCCTCAGTACTAAACTGCTGACAGTGCGGCCCACCCACCGTACTAAACTCCTGACAGTGCAGCCCACCCTCCGTACTAAACTCCTGACAGTGCTGCCATTCCTCAGAACTAAACACCTGACAATGAGGCCCTCCCTCAGGACTAAACACCTGACAGTGCGGCCCTCCCTCCATACCAAACGCCTGACAATGCGGCCCTCCCTGAGAACTAAACTCCTGACAGTGCAGCACTCCCTCAGAAATAAACTCCTTACAATGTGGCCCTCCCTCAGAACTAAACTCCTGACAGTGCGGTCCTCCCTCAGAACTAAACACCTGACAATGCGGCCCACCCTCCGTGCTAAACTCCTGACAGTGCAGCACTCCCTCAGGACTAAACTCCTGACAGTGCGGCCATCCCACAGGACTAAACCCCTAACAGTGCGGTCTTCCCTCAGGACTAACCTACTGACAGTGCGGGCCTCCCTTCGAACTAAACACCTGACTGTAAGGCACATCGGCAGTACTAAACTCCTGACAGTGCGGCCCTCGCTCAGTACGACTCTCCTGAGAGTGCGGCCCTCCATCAGTACTAAATACCTTATAGTGCGGTCCTCCCTCAGAACTGAACACCTGACAGTGTGGCCCTCCCTCAGAACTAAACACTGACAGTGCGGCCCTCCATCAGAACTAAACTCCTGACAGTGTGGCCCTCCCTCAGTACTAAACTCCTGACAGTACGGCCCTCCCTTAGGACTAAACTCCTGACAGGGCGGCCCTCCCTCAGTACTAAACTCCTGACAGTGTGGTCCTCCCTCAGAACTAAACACCTCACAGTGCGGCCCTCCATCAGAACTAAACAACTGACAGTGCGGCCCTCCGTCAGAAATAAACTTCTGACAGTGCAGCACTCCCTCAGGACAAAACTCCTGACAGTGCGGCCATCCCACAGTACTAAACTCCTAACAGTGCGGTCCTCCCTCCGGACTAAACACCTGACAGTGCGGCCCTCCCTCAGAACTAAACTGCTGACAGTGCGGCCCTCCCTTAGAATTAAACTCCTGACAGTGCGGCCCTCCCTCAGAAATACACTCTTGACAATGTGGCCCTCCCTCAGAACTAAACTCCTGACAGTGCGACCCTCCCTCAGAACTAAACTGCTGACAGTGCGGCCCTCCCTTAGAATTAAACTCCTGACAGTGCGGCCCTCTCTCAGAACTAAACTCCTGACAGTGCGGCCTTCCCTCAGTACTAAACTACTGACAGTGCGGCCCTCCCTCAGTACTAAACTCCTGACAGTGCGGCCCACCCTCCGTACTAAACTCCTGACAGTGCGGCCCACCCTCCGTACTAAACTCCTGACAGTGCTGCCATTCCTCAGAACTAAACACCTGACAATGAGGCCCTCCCTCAGAACGAAACACCTGACAGTGCGGCCCTCCATCAGAACTAAACTCCTGACAGTGCGGCCCTCCCTCAGAAATAAACCCCTGAGAGTGCAGCACTCCCTCAGAAATAACCTCCTGACAATGTGGCCCTCCCTCAGAACTAAACACCTGACAGTGCGGCCCTCCTTCAGAAATAAACTCCTGACAGTGCAACACTCCCTCAGGACTAAACTCCTGACAGTGCGGCCATCCCTCAGAAATAAACTCCTGACAATGTGGCCCTCCCTCAGAACTAAACTCCAGACCGTGCGGCCCTCCATCAGAACTAAACACCTGACAATGTGGCCCGCCCTCAGAACAAATCTCCAGACCGTGCGGCCCTCCATCAGAACTAAACACCTGACAATGCGGCCCACCCTCAGGATTAAACTCCTAACAGTGCGGCCCTCCCTCAGAAATACACTCTTGACAATGTGGCCCTCCGTTAGAACTAAACTCCTGACAATGCGGTCCTCCCTCAGAAATGAACACCTGACAGTGTGGTCCTATCTCACAACTAAACTCCTGACAGTGCGGCCCTCCCTCAGAACTAAACACCTGACAGTGCGGCCCTCCCTCAGAACTAAACACCGGACAGTGCGGCCTTCCCTCCGTACTAAACTCCTCACAGTGCGGCCCTCCCACAGTACTAAACAACTGACAGTGCGGCCCTCCCTCAGGACAAAACTCCTGACAGTGCGGCCCACCCTCCGTACTAAACTCCTGTCAGTGCGGCCCACCCTCCGTACTAAACTCCTGACAGTGCTGCCATTCCTCAGAACTAAACACCTGACAATGAGGCCCTCCCTCAGGACTAAACTCCTGACAGTGCGGCACTCCCTCATTACTAAAGACCTGACAGTGCGGCTCTCCCCCAATACAAAACTCCTGACATTGCGATTCTCTCTCAGTACTAAACTCGTGACAGTGCGGCCCTCCCTCAGTACTAAACTCCTGACAATGCGGCCCTCCCTCAGGATCAAACACCTGACAGTGCGGCCCTCCCTCAGTACTTAACTCCTGACAGTGAGGCCCTCCCTTAGAACTAAGCACCTGACAGTCCGGCCCTCCCTCAGGACTAAACTCCTCACAGGCAGCCCTCCCTCAGTACTACTCTCCTGACAGTGCGGCCCTCCCTCAGTACTAAACTCCTGACACTACGGCTCGCCCTCTGTACAAAACTCCTGACAATGCGGCACTCCCTCAGAACTAAACACCTGACAATACGGCCCTCCCTCAGGATTAAACTCCTGACAGTGCGGCCCTCCCTCAGAACTAAACTCCTGACAGTGCGGCCCTCCCTCAGTACTAATCTCCTCACAGTGTGGTCCTCCCTCAGAACTAAACTCCTGACAGTGCGGTTCTCCCTCAGTACTAAACTCCTGACAGTGCGGCCTCCCTTCAGTACGAAACACCTGACAGTGCGGCCCTCCCTCAGAACTAAACTCCTGACAGTGCAGCACACCCTTAGAACTAAACTACTGACAGTGCTGCCCTCCCTCAGGACTAAACTCCTTACAGTGCGGTCCTCCTTCAGGACTAAACACCTGTCAGTGCGGCCCACCCTCAGAACTAAAGTCCTGACAGTGCGGCCCTCCCTCAGAAATAAACACCGGACACTGTGGTCCTCCCTCAGAACTAAACTCCTGACATTGCGGCCCTCCCTCAGAACTAAACACCTGACAGTGCGGCTCTCCCTCAGTACTACTCTCCTGACAGTGCGGCCCGCCATCAGGACCAAACACCTGATAGTGCGGCGCTCCCTCAGTACTAAACTCCTGAAAGTGTGGTCCTCCCTCAGAATGAAACACCTGACAGTGCGGCCCTCCCTCAGAACTAAACTCCTGACAGTGCGACCCTCCCTCAGAACTAAACTGCTGACAGTGCGGCCCTCCCTTAGAATTAAACTCCTGACAGTGCGGCCCTCCCTCAGAACTAAACTCCTGACAGTGCGGCCGTCCCTCAGAACTAATCAACTGACAGTGCGGCCCACCCTCAGTATTAATCTCCTAACAGGGCTGCCCTCCCTTAGAACTAAACTCCTGACAATGCGGTCCTCCCTCAGAAATGAACACCTGACAGTGTGGTCCTATCTTACAACTAAACTCCTGACAGTGCGGCCCTCCCTCAGAACTAAACACCTGACAGTGCGGCCCTCCCTCAGAACTAAACACCGGACAGTGCGGCCTTCCCTCCGTACTAAACTCCTCACAGTGCGGCCCTCCCACAGTACTAAACTACTGACAGTGCGGCCCTCCCTCAGTACAAAACTCCTGACAGTGCGGCCCACCCTCCGTACTAAACTCCTGTCAGTGCGGCCCACCCTCCGTACTAAACTCCTGACAGTGCTGCCATTCCTCAGAACTAAACACCTGACAATGAGGCCCTCCCTCAGGACTAAACTCCTGACAGTGCGGCACTCCCTCACTACTAAAGGCCTGACAGTGCGGCTCTCCCCCAATACAAAACTCCTGACATTGCGATTCTCTCTCAGTACTAAACTCGTGACAGTGCGGCCCTCCCTCAGTACTAAACTCCTGACAATGCGGCCCTCCCTCAGGATCAAACACCTGACAGTGCGGCCCTCCCTCAGTACTTAACTCCTGACAGTGCGGCCCTCCCTCAGAACTAAACTCCTGACAGTGCGACCGTCCCTCAGAACTAAACTGCTAACAGTGCGGCCCTCCCTTAGAATTAAACTCCTGACAGTGCGGCCGTCCCTCAGAACTAAACTCCTGACAGTGCGGCCGTCCCTCAGAACTAATCAACTGACAGTGCGGCCCACCCTCAGTATTAATCTCCTAACAGGGCTGCCCTCCCTTAGAACTAAACTCCTGACAATGCGGTCCTCCCTCAGAAATGAACACCTGACAGTGCGGCCCTCCCTCAGAACTAAACACCGGACAGTGCGGCCTTCCCTCAGTACTAAACTCCTCACAGTGCGGCCCTCCCTCAGTACTAAACTACTGACAGTGCGGCCCTCCGTCAGTACTGAACTCCTGACAGTGCGGCCCACCCTCCGTACTAAACTCCTGACAGTGCGGCCCACCCTCCGTACTAAACTCCTGACAGTGCTGCCATTCCTCAGAACTAAACACCTGACAATGAGGCCCCTCCCTCAGAACTAAACACCTGACAGTGCGGCCCTCCATCAGAACTAAACTCCTGACAGTGCGGCACTCCCTCAGAAATAAACCCCTGAGAGTGCAGCACTCCCTCAGAAATAACCTCCTGACAATGTAGCCCTCCCTCAGAACTAAACTCCTGACAGTGCGGTCCTCCCTCACAACTAAACACCTGACAATGCGGCCCACCCTCCGTACTAAACTCCTGACAGTGCTGCCATTCCTCAGAACTAAACACCTGACAATGAGGCCCTCCCTCAGGACTAAACACCTGACAGTGCGTCCCTCCTTCAGAAATAAACTCCTGACAGTGCAACACTCCCTCAGGACTAAACTCCTGACAGTGCGGCCATCCCTCAGAAATAAACTCCTGACAATGTGGCCCTCCCTCAGAACTAAACTCCAGACCGTGCGGCCCTCCATCAGAACTAAACACCGGACAGTGCGGCCTTCCCTCAGTACTAAACTCCTGACAGTGCGGCCCACCCTCCGTACTAAACTCCTGACAGTGCAGCCCACCCTCCGTACTAAACTCCTGACAGTGCTGCCATTCCTCAGAACTAAACACCTGACAATGAGGCCCTCCCTCAGGACTAAACACCTGACAGTGCGGCCCTCCCTCCATACCAAACGCCTGACAATGCGGCCCTCCCTGAGAACTAAACTCCTGACAGTGTGGCCCTCCCTCAGTACTAAACTCCTGACAGTGCCCCCCTCCATCAGTACTAAACTCCTGACAGTGCGGCCCTCCCTCAGTACTAAACTCCTGAGAGTGTGGTCCTCCCTCAGAACTAAACACCTGACAGTGCGGCCCTCCATCAGAACTAAACTCCTGACAGTGCGGCCCTCCCTCAGAAATAAACTCCTGACAGTGCAGCACTCCCTCAGAAATAAACTCCTGAGAATGTGGCCCTCCCTCAGAACTAAACTCCTGACAGTGTGGTCTTCCCTCAGAACTAAACACCTGACAGTGCGGCCCTCCCTCAGAACTAAACACCGGACAGTGCGGCCTTCCCTCCGTACTAAACTCCTCACAGTGCGGCCCTCCCACAGTACTAAACTACTGACAGTGCGGCCCTCCCTCAGTACAAAACTCCTGACAGTGCGGCCCACCCTCCGTACTAAACTCCTGACAGTGCGGCCCACCCTCCGTAGTAAACTCCTGACAGTGCTGCCATTCCTCAGAAGTAAACACCTGACAATGAGGCCCTCCCTCAGGACTAAACTCCTGACAGAGCCCCCCTCCATCAGTACTTAACTCCTGACAGTGCGGCCCTCCCTCAGTACTAAACTCCTGACAGTGTGGTCCTCCCTCAGAACTAAACACCTGACAGTGCGGCCCTCCATCAGAACTAAACTCCTGACAGTGCGGCCCTCCCTCAGAAATAAACTCCTGAGAGTGCAGCACTCCCTCAGAAATAACCTCCTGACAATGGGGCCCTCGCTCAGATCTAAACTCCTGACAGTGCGGTCCTCCTCAGAACTAAACACCTGACAATGCGGCCCACCCTCCGTACTGAACTCCTGACAGTGCTGCCATTCCTCAGAACTAAACACCTGACAATGAGGCCCTCCCTCAGGACTAAACACCTGACAGTGCGGCCCTCCTTCAGAAATAAACTCCTGACAGTGCAGCACTCCCTCAGGACTAAACTCCTGACAATGCGGCCATCCCACAGTACTAAACTCCTAACAGTGCGGTCCTCCCTCAGGACTAAACACCTGACAGTGCGACCCTCCCTCAGAACTAAACACCTGACAATGCGGCCCACCCTCAGGATTAAACAACTGACAGTGCGGCCCTCCCTCAGTACTAAACTCCTGACAGTGCGACCCTCCCTTAGAACTAAACACCTGACAGTCCGGCCTTTCCTGAGTACTAAACTCCTGACAATGCGGCCCTCCCTCCATACTAAACTCCTGACATTGCGATTCTCTCTCAGTACTAAACTCGTGACAGTGCGGCCCTCCCTCAGTACTAAACTCCTGACACTACGGCTCGCCCTCTGTACAAAACTCCTGACAATGCAGCACTCCCTCAGAACTAAACACCTGACAATACGGCCCTCCCTCAGGATTAAACTCCTGACAGTGCGGCCCTCCATCAGTACTAAACGCCTAATAGTGCGGCCCTCCCTGAGTACTGAACACCTGACAGTGTGGACCTCCCTCAGAACTAAACTCCTGAGAGTGCGGCCCTCCCTCAGAACTAAACTCCTGACAGTGCGGCCCTCCCTCAGTACTAATCTCCTCACAGTGTGGTCCTCCCTCAGTACTAAACACCTGTCAATGCGGCCCTCCCTCCATACTAAACGCCTGACAATGCGGCCCTCCCTGAGAACTAAGCTCCTGACAGTGTGGCCCTCCCTCAGTACTAAACTCGTGACAGTGCCCCCCTCCATCAGAACTAAACACCTGACAGTGCGGCCCTCCATCAGAACTAAACTCCTAACAGAGCGGTCTTCCCTCAGGACTAACCTACTGACAGTGCGGCCCTCCCTCAGAACTAAATTCCTGACAGTGCGGCCCTCCCTTCGAACTAAACACCTGACTGTAAGTCCCACCAGCAGTACTAAACTCCTGACAGTGCGGCCCTCGCTCAGTACTACTCTCCTGACAGTGCGGCCCTCCATCAGTACTAAACACCTTATTGTGCGGTCCTCCCTCAGAACTGAACACCTGACAGTGTGGCGCTCCCTCAGAACTAAACACTGACAGTGCGGCCCTCCATCAGAACTAAACTCCTGACAGTGCGGCCCTCCCTCTGAACTAAACTCCTGACAGTGCGGCCCTCTCTCAGAACTAAACTCCTGACAGTGTGGCCCTCCATCAGAACTAAACTCCTGACAGCGCGGCCCTCCCTCAGAACTAAACACCGGACAGTGCGGCCTTCCCTCAGTACTAAACTCCTCACAGTGCGGCCCTCCCTCAGTACTAAACTACTGACAGTGCGGCCCTCCCTCAGTACTAAACTCCTGACAGTGCGGCCCACCCTCCGTACTAAACTCCTGACAGTGCAGCCCACCCTCCGTACTAAACTCCTGACAGTGCTGCCATTCCTCAGAACTAAACACCTGACAGTGCGGCCCTCCCTCCATACCAAACGCCTGACAATGCGGCCCTCCCTGAAAACTAAACTCCTGACAGTGTGGCCCTCCCTCAGTACTAAACTCCTGACAGTGCCCCCCTCCATCAGTACTAAACTCCTGACAGTGCGGCCCTCCCTCAGTACTAAACTCCTGAGAGTGTGGTCCTCCCTCAGAACTAAACACCTGACAGTGCGGCCCTCCATCAGAACTAAACTCCTGACAGTGCGGCCCTCCCTCAGAAATAAACTCCTGACAACGTGGCCCTCCCTCAGACCTAAACTCCTGACAGTGCGGTCCTCCCTCAGAACTAAACACCTGACAATGCGGCCCACCCTCCGTACTAAACTCCTGACAGTGCAGCACTCCCTCAGGACTAAACTCCTGACAGTGCGGCCATCCCAGAGGACTAAACCCCTAACAGTGCGGTCTTCTTTCAGGACTAACCTACGGACAGTGCGGCCCTCCCTCAGAACTAAACTCCTGACAATGCGGCCCTCCCTTCTAACTAAACACCTGACTGTAAGGGCTACTGTCAGTACTAAACTCCTGACAGTGCGGCCCTCGCTCAGTACTACTCTCCTGACAGTGCGGCACTCCATCAGTACTAAACACCTTATAGTGCGGTCCTCCCTCAGAACTGGACACCTGACAGTGTGGCCCTTCCTCAGAACTAAACACTGACAGTGCGGCTCTCCCTCAGGACTAAACTCCTGACGGTGCGGCCCTCCCTCAGTACTAAACTCCTGACAGTGTGGTCCTCCCTCAGAACTAAACACCTCACAGTGCGGCCCTCCATCAGAACTAAACAACTGACAGTGCGGCCCTCCCTCAGAAATAAACTTCTGACAGTGCAGCACTCCCTCAGGACTAAACTCCTGACAGTGCTGCCATCCCACAGTACTAAACTCCTTACAGTGCGGTCCTCCCTCAGGACTAAACACCTGACAGTGCGGTCCTCCCTCAGAACTAAACTCCTAACAGTGCGGCCCTCCCTCAGAAATACACTCTTGACAATGTGGCCCTCCCTCAGAACTAAACTCCTGACAGTGCGACCCTCCCTCAGAACTAAAATACTGATAGTGCGGCCCTCCCTCAGAACTAAACTCCTGACAGTGCGGCCGTCCCTCGGAACTAATCAACTGACAGTGCGGCACACCCTCAGTATTAATCTCCTGACAGTGCGGCTCTCCCTCAGAACTAAACACCTGACAATGCGGTCCACCCTCAGAAATGAACACCTGACAGTGTGGTCCTCCCTCAGAACTAAACTCCTCACAGTGCGGCCCTCCCTCAGTACCAAACTCCTGACAGTGCGGCCCACCCTCCGTACTAAACTCCTGACAGTGCGGCCCACCCTCCGTACTAAACTCCTCACAGTGCTGCCATTCCTCAGAACTAAACACCTGACAATGAGGCCCTCCCTCAGGACTAAACACCTGACAGTGCGGCCCTCCCTCCATACTAAACGGCTGACAATGCGGCCCTCCCTGAGAACTAAACCCCATGAGCGTGTGGCCCTCCCTCAGTACTAAACTCCTGACAGGGCGGCCCTCCCTCAGTACTAAACGCCTGACAGTGTGGTCCTCCCTCAGAACTAAACACCTGACAGTGCGGCCCTCCATTAGAACTAAACTCCTGACAGTGCGGCCCTCCCTCAGAAATAAACTCCTCAGAGTGCACCACTCCCTCAGAAATAACCTCCTGACAAAGTGGCCCTCCCTCAGAACTAAACACCTGACAATGAGGCCCTCCCTCAGGATTAAACACCTGACAGTGCGGCCCTCCATCAGAAATAAACTCCTGACAGTGCAGCACTCCCTCAGGACTAAACTCCTGACAGTGCGGCCATCCCTCAGAAATAAACTCCTGACAATGTGGCCCTCCCTCAGAACTAAACTCCAGACCGTGCGGCCCTCCATCAGAACTAAACACCTGACAATGCGGCCCACCCTCAGGATTAAACACCTGACAGTGCGGCCCTCCGTCAGTACGAAACTCCTGACAGTTCCGCCCACCCTCAGAACTAAACTCCTGACAGTGCAGCACTCCCTCAGAACTGAACTCCTGACAGTGCGGCCATCCCTCAGAAATAAACTCCTGACAATGTGGCCCTCCCTCAGAACTAAACTCCAGACCATGCTGCCCTCCATCAGAACTAAACACCTGACAATGCGGCCAACCCTCAGGATTAAACTCCGAACAGTGCGGCCCTCCCTCAGAAATACACTCTTGACAATGTGGCCCTCCCTCAGAACTAAACTCCTGACAGTGCGACCCTCCCACAGAACTAAACTGCTGATAGTGCGGCCCTCCCTCAGAACTAAACTCCTGACAGTGCGGCCCTCTCTCAGAACTAAACACCTGACAGTGTGGCCCTCCCTCAGAACTAAACTCCTGACAGTGCGGCCCACCCTCAGTATTATTCTCCTGACAGGGCCGCCCTCCCTTAGAACTAAACTCCTGACAATGCGGTCCTCCCTCAGAAATGAACACCTGACAGTGTGGTCCTCCCTCAGAATTAAACTCCTGACAGTGCGGCCCACCCTCAGAACTAAACACCTGACAGTGCGGCCCTCCCTCAGAACTAAACACCGGACAGTGCGGCCCTCCCTCAGTACTAAACTCCTGACAGTGCGGCCCTCCCTCAGAACTAAACTCCTGACAGTGAAGCACTCCCTCAGAAATAAACTCCTGCCAATGTGGCCCTCCCTCAGAACTAAACTCCTGACAGTGTGGCCCTCCCTCAGAACTAAACACCGGACAGTGCGGCCTTCCCTCAGTACTAATGTCCTCACAGTGCGGCCCTCCCTCAGTACTAAACTACGGACAGTGCGGCCCTCCATCAGTACTAAACTCCTGACAGTGCGGCCACCCACCGTACTAAACTCCTGACAGTGCGGCCCACCCTCCGTACTAAACTCCTGACAGTGCTGCCATTCCTCAGAACTAAACACCTGACAATGAGGCCCTCCCTCAGGATTAAACACCTGACAGTGCGGCCCTCCTTCAGTACTTAACTCCTGACAGTGAGGCCCTCCCTCAGAACTAAGCACCTGACAGTCCGGCCCTCCCTCAGGACTAAACTCCTGACAGGGCAGCCCTCCCTCAGTACTACTCTCCTGACAGTGCGGCACTCCCTCAGTACTAAACTCCTGACACTACGGCCCGCCCTCAGAACAAAACTCCTGACAGTGCGGCACTCCCTCAGAACTAAACACCTGACAATACGGCCCTCCCTCAGGATTAAACTCCTGACAGTGCGGCCCTCCATCAGTACTAAACGCCTAATAGTGCGGCCCTCCCTGAGTACTGAACACCTGACAGTGTGGACCTCCCTCAGAACTAAACTCCTGACAGTGCGGCCCTCGCTCAGAACTAAACTCCTGACAGTGCGGCCCTCCCTGAGTACTAACCTCCTCACAGTGTGGTCCTCCCTCAGAACTAAACTCCTGACAGTGCGGTTCTCCCACAGTACTATACTCCTGACAGTGCGGTTCTCCCTCAGTACTAAACTCGTGACAGTGCTGCCCTCCTTCAGTACGAAACACCTGACAGTGCGGCCCTCCCTCAGAACTAAACTCCTGACAGTGCAGCACACCCTTAGAACTAAACTACTGACAGTGCTGCCCTCCCTCAGGACTAAACTCCTTACAGTGCGGTCCTCCTTCAGGACTAAACACCTGTCAGTGCGGCCCACCCTCAGAACTAAAGTCCTGACAGTGCGGCCCTCCCTCAGTACTACTCTCCTGACAGTGCGGCCCACCATCAGACCAAACACCTGATAGTGCAGCCCTCCCTCAGAACTAAACTCTGACAGTGTGGCCCTCCATCAGTACTAAACAACTAATAGTGCGTCCCATCCTCAGAACTGAACATCTGACAGTGCGGCCCACCCTCAGAATGAAACACCTGACAGTGCGGCCCTCCATCACAACTAAACTCCGAACAGTGCGGCCGTCTCTCAGAACTAAACCCCTCATAGTGCGGCCCTCCCACAGAAATAAACTCCTGACAGTGTGGCCCTCCCTTAGTACTAAACTCCTGACAGTGCTGCACTCTCTCAGTACTAAACTCCTGACAGTGCGGCACTCCCGAAGGACTCAACTCCTGACAGTGCGGCACTACCTCAGGACTAAACTCCTGTCAGTGCGGCCCACCCTCAGGATTAAACACCTGACAGTGCGGCCCTCCCTCAGTACGAAACTCCTGACAGTTCAGTCCACCCTCAGAACTAAACTCCTGACAGTGCAGCACTCCCTCAGGACTAAACTCCTGGCAGTGCGGACATCCCACAGGACTAAACCCCTAACAGTGCGGTCCTCCCTCAGGACTAAACTGACAGTGCGGCCCTCCATCAGAACTAAACTCCTGACAGTGCGGCCCTCCCTCAGTACTAATCTCCTGACAGTGCGGCCCCCCATCAGTACTAAACACCTTATAGTGCGGTCCTCCCTCAGAACTGAACACCTGACAGTGTGGCCCTCCCTAAGAACTAAACAGTGACAGTGCGGCCCTCCATTAGAACTAAACTCCTGACAGTGTGGCCCTCCCTCAGGACTAAACTCCTGACAGTGCGGCCCTCCCTCAGTACTAAACTCCTGACCGTGCGGCCCTCCCTCAGTACTAAACTCCTGACAGTGTGGTCCTCCCTCAGAACTAAACACCTCACAGTGCGGCCCTCCATCAGGACTAAACAACTGACAGTGCGGCCCTCCCTCAGAAATAAACTCCTGACAGTGCAGCACTCCCTCAGGACTAAACTCCTGACAGTGCGGCCATCCCACAGTACTAAACTCCGAACAGTGCGGTCCTCCCTCAGGACTAAGTACCTGACAATGCGGCCCTCCCTCAGAAATAAACTCCTGACAATGCGGCCCACCCTCAGGATTAAACACCTGACAGTGCGGCCCTCCCTCAGTCCTAAACTCCTGACAGTGCGGCCCTCCCTTTCATCTAAACAACTGACAGTCCGGCCTTCCCTCAGTACTAAACTGCTGATACTGCGGCCCTCCCTCAGAACTAAACTCCTGACAGTGTGGCCCTCCATCAGAACTAAACTCCTGACAGTGCGGCCCTCCCTCAGGACTAAACTGCTGATAGTGCGGCCCTCCCTCAGAACTAAACTCCGGACAGTGTGGCACTCCCTCAGTATTAATCTCCTGACAGTGCGGACCTCCCTGAGTAATAAACTCCTGACTGTCCGGCCCTCCCTCAGAACTAAACTCCAGACAGTGCGGCCCACCCTCAGAACTAAACACCGGACAGTGCGGCCTTCCCTCAGAACTAAACACCGGACAGTGCTGCCATTCCTCAGAACTAAACACCTGACAATGAGCCCCCCCCCCCAGGACTAAACACCTGACAGTGCGGCCCTCCCGCCATACTAAACACCTGACAATGCGGCCCTCCCTGAGAACTAAATTCCTGACAGTGTAGCCCTCCCTCAGTACTAAACTCCTGACAGTGCGCCTCTCCATCAGTACTAAACTCCTGACAGTGCGGCCCTCCCTCAGTACTAAACTCCTGACAGTGTGGTCCACCCTCAGAACTAAACACCTGACAGTGCGGCCCTCCATCAGAACTAAACTCCTGACAGTGCGGCCCTCCCTCAGACATAAACTCCTGACTGTGCAGCACTCCCTCAGGACTAAACTCCTGACAGTGCGGCCATCCCACAGTACTAAACTATTAACAGTGCGGTCCTCCCTCAGGACTAAACACCTGACAGTGCGGCCCTCCCTCAGTACTAAACTCCTGACCATGTGGTCCTCCCTCAGAACTAAACTCCTGACAGTGCGGCCCTCCCTCAGAAATAAACTCCTGACAGTGCAGCACTCCCTCAGGACTGAACTCCTGACAATGCGGCCATCCCACAGTACTAAACTCCTAACAGTGCGGTCCTCCCTCAGGACTAAACACCTGACAGTGCGGCCATCCCTCAGAACTAAACTCCTGACAGTGCGACGCTCCCTCAGAACTAAACACCTGACAATGCGGCCCACCCTCAGTACTAAACTCCTGACAGTGCGGCACTCCCTCACTACTAAAGACCTGACAGTGCGACTCTCCCCCAAAACAAAACTCCTGACATTGCGATTCTCTCTCAGTACTAAACTCGTGACAGTGCGGCCCTCCCTCAGTACTAAACTCCTGACAATGCGGCCCTCCCTCAGGATCAAACACCTGACAGTGCGGCCCTCCCTCAGTACTTAACTCCTGACAGTGAGGCCCTCCCTTAGAACTAAGCACCTGACAGTCCGGCCCTCCCTCAGGACTAAACTCCTGACAGGGCAGCCCGCCCTCATTACTACTCTCCTGACAGTGCGGCCCTCCCTCAGTACTAAACTCCTGACACTACGGCCCTCCCTCAGGATTAAACTCCTGACGGTGCGGCCCTCCATCAGTACTAAACGCCTAATAGTGCGGCCCTCCCTGAGTACTGAACACCTGACAGTGTGGACCTCCCTCAGAACTAAACTCCTGACAGTGCGGCCCTCGCTCAGAACTAAACTCCTGACAGTGCGGCCCTCCCTGAGTACTAATCTCCTCACAGTGTGGTCCTCCCTCAGAACTAAACTCCTGACAGTGCGGTTCTCCCACAGTACTATACTCCTGACAGTGCGGTTCTCCCTCAGTACTAAACTCGTGACAGTGCGGCCCTCCGTCAGTACGAAACACCTGACAGTGCGGCCCTCCCTCAGAACTAAACTCCTGACAGTGCAGCACACCCTTAGAACTAAACTACTGACAGTGCTGCCCTCCCTCAGGACTAAACTCCTTACAGTGCGGTCCTCCTTCAGGACTAAACACCTGTCAGTGCGGCCCACCCTCAGAACTAAAGTCCTGACAGTGCGGCCCTCCCTCAGAAATAAACACCGGACACTGTGGTCCTCCCTCAAAACTAAACTCCTGACATTGCGGTCCTCCCTCAGAACTAAACACCTGACAGTCCGGCCCTCCATCAGTACTAAACTCCTGACAGTGCGGCCCTCCCTCAGTACTACTCTCCTGACAGTGCGGCCCGCCATCAGGACCAAACACCTGACAGTCCGGCCCTCCATCAGTACTAAACTCCTGACAGTGCGGCCCTCCCTCAGTACTACTCTCCTGACAGTGCGGCCCGCCATCAGGACCAAACACCTGATAGTGCGGCCCTCCCTCAGAACTAAACACCTGACAGTGCGGCCCTCCATCAGTACTAAACTCCTGACAGTGTGGTCCTCCCTCAGAACTAAACTCCTGACAGTGTGGCCCTCCATCAGTACTAAACAACTAATAGTGCGGCCCTCTCTCAGAACTAAACCCCTCATAGTGCGGCCCTCCCACAGAAATAAACTCAAAACAGTGTGGCCCTCCCTTAGTACTAAACTCCTGACAGTGCTGCCCTCTCTCAGTACTAAACTCCTGACAGTGCGGCACTCCCGAAGTACTCAACTCCTGACAGTGCGGCACTCCCGAAGGACTCAACTCCTGACAGTGCGGCACTACCTCAGGACTAAACTCCTGTCAGTGCGGCCCTCCCGCAGAAGTAAACTCCTGACAGTATGGCCCTCCCTCAGTACGAAACTCCTGACGGTGCGGCCCAACCTCAGAACTAGACAACTAACAATGCGGCCCTCCCACAGAACTAAACTCCTCACAATGCGGGCCTCCCTCAGGACTAAACACCTGACAGTGCAGCCCGCCCTCAGTACTAAACACCTGACAATGCAGCCCTCCCTCAGAACTAAACTCCTGACAGTGCATCCCACCTTCAGAACTAAACTCCTGACACTGCGGCCCTCCATCAGAACTAAACACCTGACAATGCGGCCCACCCTCAGGATTAAACACCTGACAGTGCGGCCCTCCCTCAGGACTAAATTCCTGACAGTGCGGCCCTCCATCAGAACTAAATTCCTGACAGTGCGGCCCTGCCTAAGAACTAAACACCTGACTGTAAGGCCCACCATCAGTACTAAACTCCTGACAGTGCGGCCCTCCCTCAGTACTAATCTCCTGACAGTGCGGCCCCCCATCAGTACTAAACACCTTATAGTGCGGTCCTCCATCAGAACTAAACTCCTGACAGTGTGGCTCTTCCTCAGGACTAAACTCCTGACAGTGCAGCCCTCCCTCAGGACTAAACTCCTGACCGTGCGGCCCTCCCTCAGGACTAAACTCCAGACAGTGTGGTCCTCCCTCAGAACTAAACACCTCACAGTGCGGCCCTCCATCAGAACTAAACAACTGACAGTGCGGCCCGCCCTCAGAAATAAACTCCTGACAGTGCAGCACTCCCTCAGAACTAAACTCCTGACAGTGTGGCCCTCCCTCAGAACTAAACTCCTGACAGTGTGGCCCTCCCTCAGAACTAAACTCCTGACAGTGTGGCACTCCCTCAGTATTAATCTCCTGACTGTGCGGACCTCCCTCATTAATAACCTCCTGACTGTCCGGCCCTCCCTCAGAACTAAACTCCTGACAGTGCGGCCCACCCTCAGTTTTAAACTCCTGACAGGGCTGCCCTCACTTAGAACTAAACTCCTGACAATGCGGCCCTCCCTCAGAACTGAACACCTGACAGTGTGGTCCTCCCTCAGAACTAAACTCCAGACAGTGCGGCTCTCCCTCAGAATTAAACAACGGACAGTGCGGCCTTCCCTCAGAACTAAACACCGGACAGTGCTGCCATTCCTCAGAACTAAACACCTGACAATGAGCCCCCCCCCCCAGGACTAAACACCTGACAGTGCGGCCCTGCCGCCATACTAAACGCCTGACAATGCGGCCCTCCCTGAGAACTAAATTCCTGACAGTGTGGCCCTCCCTCAGGACTAAACTCCTGACAGTGCGCCCCTCCATCAGAACTGACCACCTGACAGTGTGGTCCACCCTCAGGATTAAACACCTGACAATGCGGCCCTCCCTCAGTACGAAACTCCTGACAGTTCGGCCCATCCTCAGAACTAAACTCCTGACAGTGCAGCACTCCCACAGAACTAAACACCTGACAGTGCGGCCCTCCATCAGAACTAAACTCCTGACAGTATGGCCCTCCCTCAGTACTAAACTCCTGACAGTGCGGCCCTCCCTCAGTACTAAACTCCTGACAGTGTGGCCCTCCCTCAGAACTAAACTCCTGACAGTGCGGCCCACCCTCAGAAATAAACTCCTGAAAGTGCAGCACTCCCTCAGGACTAAACTCCTGACAGTGCGGCCATCCCACAGATCTAAACTCCTGACAGTGTGGTCCTCCCTCAGAACTAAACACCTCACAGTGCGGCCCTCCATCAGAACGAAACTCCTGACAGTGCGGCCCTCCCTCAGAAATAAACTCCTGACAATGTGGCCCTCCCTCAGAACTAAACTCCTGACAGTGCGACCCTCCCTCAGAACTAAACACCTGACAATGCGGCCCACCCTCAGGATTAAACACCTGACAGTGCGGCCCTCCCTCAGTACTAAAACTCCTGACAGTGCGGCCCTCCCTTAGAACTAAACAAATGACAGTCTGGCCTTCCCTCAGTACTAAACTCCTGACAGTGCGGCACTCCCTCACTACTAAAGACCTGACAGTGCGGCTCTCCCCCAATACAAAACTCCTGACATTGCGGTTCTCTCTCAGTACTAAACTCGTGACAGTGCGGCCCTCCCTCAGTACTAAACTCCTGACACTACGGCCCGCCCTCAGAACAAAACTCCTGACAGTTCGGCCCTCCCTCAGAACTAAACACCTGACAATGCAGCCCTCCATCAGGATTAAACACCTGACAGTGCGGCCCTCCCTCAGTACTTAACTCCTGACAGTGAGGCCCTCCCTTAGAACTAAACACCTGACAGTCCTGCCCTCCCTCAGTACTAAACTCCTGACAGGGCAGCCCTCCCTCAGTACTACTCTCCTGACAGTGCGGCCCTCGCTCAGAAGTAAACTCCTGACAGTGTGGCCCTCCCTCAGTACTAAACTCCTGACAGGGCAGCCCTCCCTCAGTACTACTCTCCTGACAGTGCGGCCCTCCCTCAGAACTAAACTCCTGACAGTGCGGCCCTCCCTCAGTAATATACTCCTGACTGTCCAGCCCTCCCTCAGAACTAAACTCCTGACAGTGCGGCCCACCCTCAGTTTTAAACTCCTGACAGTGCGGCCCTCCCTCAGAACTGAACACCTGACAGTGCAGCCCTACCTCAGTACTAAACTCCTGACTGTGTGGTCCTCCCTCAGAAATAAACACCTCACAGTGCGGACCTCTATCAGAACGAAACTCCTGACAGTGCGGCCCTCCCTCAGAAATAAACTCCTGACAGTGCAGCACTCCCTCAGTACGAAACTCCTGACAGTTCCGCCCACCCTCAGAACTAAACTCCTGTCAGTGCTGCACGCCCTCAGAACTAAACACCTGACAGTGCGGCCCTCCATCAGAACTAAACTCCTGACCGTGTGTCCCTCCCTCAGTACTAAACTCCTGACAGTGCGGCCCTCCCTCAGTACTAAACTCCTGACCATGTGGTCCTCCCTCAGAACTAAACTCCTGACAGTGAGGCCCTCCCTCAGTACTGAACTCCTGATATTGCGATTCTCTCTCAGTACTAAACTCGTGACAGTGCGGCCCTCCCTCAGTACTAAACTCCTGACACTACGGCCCGCCCTCAGAGCAAAACTCATGACAATGCGGCCCTCCCTCAGGATTAAACACCTGACAGTGCGGCCCTCCCTCGGTACTTAACTCCTGACAGTGAGGCCCTCCCTTAGAACTATGCACCTGACAGTCCGGCCCTCCCTCAGGACTAAACTCCTGACAGGGCAGCCCTCCCTCAGTACTACTCTCCTGACAGTGCGGCCCTCCCTCAGTACTAAACTCCTGACACTACGGCCCGCCCTCAGAACAAAACTCCTGACAGTGCGGCACTCCCTCAGAACTAAACACCTGACAATACGGCCCTCCCTCAGGATTAAACTCCTGACAGTGCGGCCCTCCATCAGTACTACACGCCTAATAGTGCGGCCCTCCCTGAGTACTGAACACCTGACAGTGTGGACCTCCCTCAGAACTAAACTCCTGACAGTGCGGCCCTCCCTCAGAACTTAACTCCTAACAGTGCGGCCCTCCCTCAGTACTAATCTCCTCAAAGTGTGGTCCTCCCTCAGAACTAAACTCCTGACAGTGCGGTTCTCCCACAGTACTAAACTCCTGACAGTGCGGTTCTCCCACAGTACTAAACTCCTGACAGTGCGGTTCTCCCTCAGTACTAAACTACTGACAGTGCGGCCCTCCTTCAGTACGAAACACCTGACAGTGCGTTCCTCCCTCAGAACTAAACTACTGACAGTGCTGCCGTCCCTCAGGACTAAACTCCTTACAGTGCGGCCCACCCTCAGGATTAAACACCTGACAGTTCGGCCCTCCCCCAGTACGAAACTCCTGACAGTTCGGCCCATCCTCAGAATTAAACTCCTGAGTGTGCAGCACTCCCTCAGAACTAAACACCTGACAGAGCGGCCCTCCATCAGAACTAAACTCCTGACAGTATGGCCCTCCCTCAGTACTAAACTCCTGACAGTGCGGCCCTCCCTCAGTACTAGACTCCTGACAGTGCGGCCCTCCCTCAGTACTAAACTCCTGACAGTGTGGTCCTCCCTCAGAACTAAACTCCAGACAGTGCGGCCCTCCCTCAGAACTAAACACCGGACAGTGCGGCCTTCCCTCAGAACTAAACACCGGACAGTGCTGCCATTCCTCAGAACTAAACACCTGACAATGAGGCCCCCCCAGGACTAAACACCTGACAGTGCGGCCCTCCCGCCATACTAAACGCGTGACAATGCGGCCCTCCCTGAGAACTAAATTCCTGACAGTGAGGCCCTCCCTCAGTACTAAACTCCTGACAGTGCGCCCCTCCATCAGTACTAAACTCCTGACAGTGCGGCCCTCCCACAGTACTAAACTCCGGACAGTGTGGTCCACCCTCAGAACTAAACACCTGACAGTGCGGCCCTCCATCAGAACTAAACTCCTGACAGTGCGGTCCTCCCTCAGAAATAAACTCTTGACAGTGCAGCACTCCCTCAGGACTAAACTCCTGACAGTGCGGCCATCCCTCAGTACTAAACTCCTGACAGTGTGGTCCTCCCTCAGAACTAAACACCTCACAGTGCGGCCCTCCATCAGAACGAAACTCCTGACAGTGCGGCCCTCCCTCAGAAATAAACTCCTGACAATGTGGCCCTCCCTCAGATCTAAACTCCTGACAATGCGACCCTCCCTCAGAACTAAACACCTGACAATGCGGCCCACCCTCAGGATTAAACACCTGACAGTGCGGCCCTCCCTCAGTACTAAAACTCCTGACAGTGCGGCCCTCCCTTAGAACTAAACAAATGACAGTCCGGCCTTCCCTCAGTACTAAACACCTGACAGTGCGGCACTCCCTCACTACTAAACACCTGACAGTGCGGCTCTCCCCCAATACAAAACTCCTGACATTGCGGTTCTCTCTCAGTACTAAACTCGTGACAGTGCGACCCTCCCTCAGTACTAAACTCCTGACACTACGGCCCGCCCTCTGAACAAAACTCCTGACAGTTCGGACCTCTCTCAGAACTAAACACCTGACAATGCAGCCCTCCCTCAGGATTAATCACCTGACAGTGCGGCCCTCCCTCAGTACTTAACTCCTGACAGTGAGGCCCTCCGTTAGAACTAAACACCTGACAGTCCGGCCCTCCCTCAGTACTTAACTCCTGACAGGGCAGCGCTCCCTCAGTACTACTCTCCTGACAGTCCGGCCCTCCATCAGTACTAAACTCCTGACAGTGCGGCCCTCCCTCAGTACTACTCTCCTGACAGTGCGGCCCGCCATCAGGACCAAACACCTGATAGTGCGGCCCTCCCTCAGTACTAAACTCCTGACAGTGTGGTCCTCCCTCAGAACTAAACTCCTGACAGTGTGGCCCTCCATCAGTACTAAACAACTAATAGTGCATCCCTCCCTCAGAACTGAACATCTGACAGTGCAGCCCACCCTCAGAACTAAACTCCTGACAGTGCGGCCCTCCCTCAGTCCTAAACTCCTGACAGTGTGGTCCACCCTCAGAACTAAACACTTGACAGTGCAGCCCTCCCTCAGTACTAAACACCTGACAATGCAGCCCTCCCTCAGAACTAAACTCCTGACAGTGCGGCCCACCTTCAGAACTAAACTCTTGATACTGCGGCCCTCCATCAGAACTAAACACCTGACAATGCGGCCCACCCTCCCGATTAAACACCTGACAGTGCGGCCCTCCCTCAGTACGAAACTCCTGACAGTTCGGCCCACCCTCAGAACTAAACTCCTGATAGTGCAGCACTCCCTCAGGACTAAACACCTGACAGTGCGGCCATCCCACAGGACTAAACCCCTAACAGTGCGGTCCTCCCTCAGGACTAAACACCTGACAGTGCGGCCCTCCCTCAGAACTAAACTCCTGACAGTGCGGCCCTCCCTTAGAACTAAACACCTGACTGTAAGGCCCACCATCAGTACTAAACTCCTGACAGTGCGGCCCTTCCTCAGTACTAATCTCCTGACAGTGCGGCACCCCATCAGTACTAAACACCTTATAGTGCGGTCCTCCCTCAGAACTAAACTCCTGACCGTGCGGCCCTCCCTCAGTACTAAACACCTGACAGTGCAGACCTCCCTCAGAACTAAACACCTGACATTGCGGCCCACCTTCAGAACTAAACTCCTGACACTGCGGCCCTCCATCAGAACTAAACACCTGACAATGCGGCCCACCCTCAGGATTAAACACCTGACAGTGCGGCCCTCCCTCAGTACGAAACTCCTGACAGTTCGGCCCACCCTCAGAACTAAACTCCTGACAGTGCAGCACTCCATCAGGACTAAACTCCTGACAGTGCGGCCATCCCACAGGACTAAACCCCTAACAGTGCGGTCCTCCCTCAGGACTAAACTCCTGACAGTGCGGCCCTCCCTCAGAACTAAACTCCTGACAGTGCGGCCCTCCCTTAGAACTAAACACCTGACTGTAAGGCCCACCATCAGTACTCAACTCCTGACAGTGCGGCCCACCCTCCATACTAAACTCCTGACAGTGCTGCCATTCCTCAGACCTAAACACCTGACAATGAGGCCCTCCCTCAGGACTAAACACCTGACAGTGCGGACCTCCATCACAACTAAACTCCGAACAGTGCGGCCCTCTCTCAGAACTAAACCCCTCATAGTGCGGCCCTCCCACAGGAATAAACTCCTGACTGTGTCGCCCTCCCTTAGGACTAAACTCCTGACAGTGCTGCCCTCTCTCAGTACTAACCTCCTGACAGTGCGGCACTCCCGAAGGACTCAACTCCTGACAGTGCAGCACTCCCTCAGGACTAAACGCCTGTCAGGGCGGCCCTCCCGCAGAAATAAACTCCTGACAGTATGGCCCTCCCTCAGTACGAAACTCCTGACGGTGCGGCCCAACCTCAGAACTAGACACCTAACAATGCGGCCCTCCCGCAGAACTAAACTCCTGACAATGCGGGCCTCCCTCAGGACTAAACACCTGACAGTGCAGCCCTCCCTCAGTACTAAACACCCGACAATGCAGCCCTCCCTCAGAACTAAACTCCTGACAGTGCGGCCCTCCCTCAGTACTAAACTCCTGACAGTGCAGTTCTCCCTCAGTACGAAACTCCTGACATTGTGGTTCTCCCTCAGTATTAAACTCGTGACAGTGCAGCCCTCCCTCAGTATTAATCTCCTGACAGTTCGGCCCTCCCTCAGAACTAAACTCCTGACAGTGCGGCCCTCCCTCAGAACTAAACTCCTGACAGTGCGGCCCTCCCCCAGAAATAAACTCCGGACACTGTGGTCCTCCCTCAGAACTAAACTCCTTCCAGTGCGGCCCTCCCTCAGGACGAAACACCAGACAGTGCGGACCTCCCTTAGAAATAAACACCTGACAGTCCGGCCCTCCCTCAGTACTAAACTCCTGACAGGGCTGCCCTCCCTCAGTACTACTCTCATGACCGTGCGGCCCTTTATCAGGACTAAACACCTGATAGTGCGGCCCTCCCTCAGTACTAAACTCCTGCCAGTGTGGTCCTCCCTCAGAACTCAACACCTGGCAGTGCGGCCCTCCCTCAGAACTAAACTCCTGACACTGCGGCCCTCCCTAATACTAAACTCCTGACAGGGTGGTCCTCCCGCAGAACTAAAGTCCCGACCGAGCGGCCCTCGCTCTGAACTAAACACCTGATACTGCGGCCCTCCCTCAGACCTAAACTCCTGACAGTGCGGCCCTCCCTCAGTACTAAACTCCAGACAGTGTGGTCCACCCTCAGAACGAAACACCTGACAGTGCGGCCCTCCATGAGAACTAAAATCCTGACAGTGCGGCCCTCCATCAGAACTAAACTCCTGACAGTGCGGCCATCCCACAGGACTAAACCCCTAACAGTGCGGTCATCCCTCAGGACTAAACTCCTGACAGTGCGGCCCTCCATCAGAACTAAACTCCTGACAGTGCGGCCATCCCACAGGACTAAACCCCTAACAGTGCGTTCTTCCATCAGGACTAACCTACTGACAGTGCGGCCCTCGACCAGAACTAAACTCCTGACAGTGCGGCCATCCCACAGGACTAAACCCCTAACAGTGCGGTCTTCCCTCAGGACTAACCTACTGACAGTGCGGCCCTCCCTCAGTACTAAACCCCTGACTGTGTGGCCCTCCATTAGTACTAAACACCTGATAGTGCGACGCTCCCTCAGTACGAAACTCCTGACAGTGTGGTCTTCCCTCAGAACTAAACTCCTGACAGTGCAGCCCTCCCTCAGTACTAAACCCCTGATAGTGCGGCCCTCCCTTAGTACTGAACACCTGACAGTGTGGTCCTCCCTCAGAACTAAACTCCTGACAGTGCAGCCCTCCCTCAGTACTAAACCCCTGACAGTGCGGCCCTCCATCAGTACGAAACACCTGATAGTGCGGCCCTCCCTCAGAACTAAACACCTAACAGTGCGGCCCTCCCTCAGTACTAAACTCCTGATAGTTCAGCCCTACTTCAGAACTAAACTCCTGACAGTGCAGCACTCCCTCAGGACTAAACTCCTGACAGTGCGGCCCTACCTCAGAACTAAACTCCTGACAGTGCGGCCCTCCATCATTACAAAACACCTAATCGTGCGGCCCTCCCACAGAACTGAACACCTGACAGTGTGGTCCTCCCTCAGAACTAAACACCTGAGAGTGCAGCACTCCCTCAGGACTAAACTCCTGACAGTGCGGTCATCCCTCAGGACTAAACACCTGACAGTGCGACCCTCCCTCAGAATTAAAGTCCTGACAGTTCGGCCCTCCCTCAGAACTAAATTCCTGACAGTGAAGCACACCCTCAGAACTAAACTCCTGACAGTGCAGCACTCCCTCAGGACTAAACTCCTGACAGTGCGGTCCTCCCTCAGGACTAAACACCTGACAGTGCGACCCTCCTTCAGAATTAAAGTCCTGACAGTTCGGCCCTCCCTCAGAACTAAATTCCTGACAGTGAAGCACGCCCTCAGAAATAAACTCCTGACAGTGCAGCACTCCCTCAGGACTAAACTCCTGACAGTGCGGTCCTCCCACAGGACTAAACACCTGACAGTGCAACCCTCCCTCAGAATTAAAGTCCTGACAGTTCGGCCATCCCTCAGAACTAAATACCTGACAGTGAAGCACACCTTCAGAACTAAACTCCTGACAGTGCAGCACTCCCTCAGGACTAAACTCCTGACAGTGCGGTCCTCCCTCAGGACTAAACACCTGAGAGTGCGGCCCTCCATCAGAATTAAATTCCTGACAGTTCGGCCCTCCCTCAGAACTAAATTCCTGACAGTGAAGCACACCCTCAGAACTAAACTCCTGACAGTGCAGCACTCCCTCAGGACTAAACTCCTGACAGTGCGGTCCTCCCTCAGGACTAAACACCTGACAGTGCGACCCTCCCTCAGAATTAAAGTCCTGACAGTTCGGCCCTCCCTCAGAACTAAATTCCTGACAGTGAAGCACTCCCTCAGAACTAAACTCCTGACAGTGCAGCACTCCCTCAGGACTAAACACCTGACAGTGCGGTCCTCCCTCAGGACTAAACACCTGACAGTGCGACCCTCCCTCAGAATTAAACTCCTGACATTGCGGCCCTCCCTCAGAACTAAACACCTGACAATGCGGCCCTCCCTCAGGATTAAACACCTGACAGTGCGGCCCTCCCTCAGAAATAAACGCCTGACACTGTGGCCCTCCCTCAGAACTAAACACCTGACATTGCGGCCCTCCCTCAGAACTAAACACCTGACAATGCGGCCCTCCCTCAGGATTAAACTCCTGACAATGCGGCCCTCCCTCAGGGTTAAACTCCTGACATGGCGGCCCTGCCTTAGAACTAAACACCCGACAGTCCGGCTCTCCATCAGTACTAAACTCCTGACAGGGCTGCCCTCCCTCAGTACTAAACCCCTGACAGTGTGGTCCTCCCTCAGAACTAAACTCCTGACAGTGCGGCCCTCCATCAGTACTAAACACCTAATAGTACGGCCCTCCCTCAGAACTGAACACCTGACAGTGTTTTCCTACCTCAGAACTAAACTCCTGACAGTGTGGTCCTCCCTCAGAACTAAACTCCTGACAATGCGGCCCTCCATCAGTACTAAACACCTAATAGTTCGGCCCTCCCTCAGAACTGAACACCTGACAGTGTTTTCCTACCTCAGAACTAAACTCCTGACAGTGCGGCTCACCCTCAGAACTAAACTCCTGACAGTGCGGCCCTCCCTCAGTACTAAACTCCTGACAGTGTGGTCCTCGCTCAGAACTAAACTCCTGACAGTGCGTTTCCCCTCAGTACTAAACTCATGACTGTGCGGAACTCCCACAGTACTAAACCCCTAACAGTGCGGTCCTCCCTCAGAACGAAATTCCTAACAGTGCAGCCCTACCTTAGAACTAAACTCCTGATAGGGCTGCCCTCCCTCAGTACTACTCTCCTGACAGTGCGGCCCTCCATCAGTACAAAACACCTAATCGTGCAGCCCTCCCACAGAACTGAACACCTGACAGTGTGGTCCTCCCTCAGAACTAAACACCTGACAGTGCGGCCCTTCATCAGAACTAAATTCCTGACAGTGAAGCACTCCCTCAGAACTAAACTCCTGACAGTGCAGCACTCCCTCAGGACTAAACTCCTGACAGTGCGGTTCTCCCTCAGGACTAAACACCTGACAGTGCGGCCCTCCCTCAGAAATAAACGCCTGACACTGTGGTCCTCCCTCAGAACTAAACTCCTGACATTGCGGCCCTCCCTCAGAACTAAACACCTGACAATACGGCCCTCCCTCAGGATTAAACACCTGACAGTGCGGCCATCCCTCAGAATTAAAGTCCTGACAGTGCGGCCCTCCCTCAGAAATAAACGCCTGACACTGTGGTCCTCCCTCAGAACTAAACACCTGACATTGCGGCCCTCCCTCAGAACTAAACACCTGACAATGCGTCCCTCCCTCAGGATTAACCACCTGACAATGCAGCCCTCCCTCAGAACTAAACTCCTGACAGTACGGCCCTCCATCAGTACTAAACACCTGATAGTGCGACCCTCCCTCAGTACTGAACACCTGACTGTGTGGTCCTCCCTCAGAAGTAAACACCTAACTGTGCAGACCTCCATCAGAACTGAACTCCTGACAGTTCGGCCCTCCCTCAGTACAAAACTCCTGACAGGGTGGTCCTACCTCAGAACTAAAGTCCCGACAGTGCGGCCCTCTCTCAGAACTAAACACCTGATAGTGCAGCCCTCCCTTAGAAATAAACTCCTGACAGTGATGCCCTCTCTCAGTACTGAAATCCTGACAGTGCGGCACTCCCTCAGGACTAAACTCCTATCGGTGCGGCCCTCCCTCAGAAGAAAACTCCTGACAGTAATGGCCCTCCCTCAGTACTGAACTCCTGACAGTGCGGCCCTACCTCAAAACTAGACACCTAACAATGCGGCCCTCCCTTCGAACTAAACACCTGACTGGAAGGCCCACCATCAGTACTAAATTCCTGACAGTGCGGCCCTTGCTCAGTACTACTCTCCTGACAGTGCGGCCCTCCCTCAGTACTAAACACATTATAGTGCGGTCCACCCTCAGAACTGAACACCTGACAGTGTGGCCCTCCCTCAGAACTAAACACTGACAGTGCGGCCCTCCATCAGAACTAAACTCCTGACTGTGTGGTCCTCCCTCAGAAGTAAACACCTAACTGTGCAGACCTCCATCAGAACTGAACTCCTGACAGTTCGGCCCTCCCTCAGTACTAAACTCCTGACAGTGCGGTCCTCCCTCAGGACTAAACTCCTTACAGTGCGGCCCTCCCTCAGTACTAAACTCCTAACAGCGTGGTCCACCCTCAGAACTAAACACCTCACAGTGCGGCCCTCCTTCAGAACTAAACAACTGACAATGCAGCCGTCGCTCAGTACTAAACTCCTGACAGGGTGGTCCTCCCTCAGAACTAAAGTCCCGACAGAGCGGCCCTCTCTCTGAACTAAACAAATGATAGTGCGGCCCTCCCTCAGTACTGAACACCTGACAGTGTGGTCCTCCCTCAGAAGTAAACTCCAGACAGTGAGGCCCTCCCTCAGAACTAAACTCCAGACAGTGCGGCCCTCCCTCAGTACTAAACCCCTGACTGTGCGGCCCTCCATTAGTACTAAACAGCTGATAGTGCGGCCCTCCCTTCGTACTGAACACCTGACAGTGTGGTCCTCCCTCAGAACTAAACTCCTGACAGTGCAGCCCTCCCTCAGAACTAAACTCCTGACAGTGCGGCCCTACCTCAGAACTAAACTCCTGACAGTGCGGCCCTCCCTCAGAAATAAACTCCGGACACTGTGGTCCTCCCTCAGAACTAAACTCCTGATAGGGCTGCCCTCCCTCAGTACTAAACTGCTGACAGTGCGGCCCTCCATCAATACAAAACACCTAATCGTGCGGCCCTCCCACAGAACTGAACACCTGACAGTGTGGTCCTCCCTCAGAACTAAACACCTGAGAGTGCGGCCCTCCATCAGAATTAAACTCCTGACAGTTCGGCCCTCCCTCAGAACTAAATTCCTGACAGTGAAGCACACACTCAGAACTAAACTCCTGACAGTGCAGCACTCCCTCAGGACTAAACACCTGACAGTGCGACCCTCCCTCAGAATTAAAGTCCTGACAGTTCGGCCCTCCCTCAGAACTAAATTCCTGACAGTGAAGCAGTCCCTCAGAAATAGACTCCTGACAGTGCAGCACTCCCTCAGGACTAAACACCTGACAGTGCGACCCTCCCTCAGAATTAAACTCCTGACATTGCGGCCCTCCCTCAGAACTAAACACCTGACAATGCGGCCCTCCCTCAGGACTAAACACCTGACAGTGCGACCCTCCCTCAGAATTAAAGTCCTGACAGTTCGGCCCTCCCTCAGAACTAAATTCCTGACAGTGAAGCACACCCTCAGAACTAAACTCCTGACAGTACAGCACTCCCTCAGGACTAAACTCCTGACAGTGCGGTCATCCCTCAGGACTAAACACCTGACAGTGCGACGCTCCCTCAGAATTAAAGTCCTGACAGTTCGGCCCTCTCTCAGAACTAAATTCCTGACAGTGAAGCACTCCCTCAGAACTAAACTACTGACAGTGCAGCACTCCCTCAGGACTAAACAACTGACAGCGCGGTCCTGCGTCAGGACTAAACACCTGACAGTGCGACCCTCCCTCAGAAATAAACTCCTGACATTGCGGCCCTACCTCAGAACTAAACACCTGACAATGCGGCCCTCCCTCAGGATTAAACACCTGAAAGTGCGGCCATCCCTCAGAATTAAAGTTCTGACAGTGCGGCCCTCCCTCAGAAATAAACGCCTGACACTGTGGTCCTCCCTCTGAACTAAACACCTGACATTGCGGCCCTCCCTCAGAACTAAACACCCGACAATGCGGCCCTCCCTCAGGATTAAACTCCTGACAATGCGGCCCTCCCTCAGGATTAAACTCCTGACATGGCGGCCCTGCCTTAGAACTAAACACCCGACAGTCCGGCTCTCCATCAGTACTAAACTCCTGACAGGGCTGCCCTCCCTCAGTACTAAACCCCTGACAGTGTGGTCCTCCCTCAGAACTAAACTCCTGACAGTGCGGCCCTCCATCTGTAATAAACACCTAATAGTACGGCCCTCCCTCAGAACTGAACACCTGACAGTGTTTTCCTACCTCAGAACTAAACTCCTGACAGTGCGGCCCACCCTCAGAACTAAACTCCTGACAGTGCGACCCTCCATCAGTACTAAACACCTGACAGTGCGTTTCCCCTCAGTACTAAACTCGTGACAGTGCGGATCTCCCGCAGTACGAAACTCCTGACAGTGCGGCCCTCCCTCAGAACTAAACTCCTGACAGTGCAGCACTCCCTCAGGACTAAACTCCTGACAGTGCGGCCATCCCTCAGGATTAAACACCTGTCAGTGCGGCCCTACCCCAGTACAAAACTCCTGACAGTGCGGCACTCCCTCAGGACTAAACTCCTGACTGTGCGGCCATCCCACAGTACTAAACCCCTAACAGTGCGGTCCTCCCTCAGAAATAAACTCCGGACACTGTGGTCGTCCCTCAGAACTAAACTGCTGACAGTGCAGCCCTCCCTTAGAACTAAACTCCTGATAGGGCTGCCCTCCCTCAGTACTACTCTCCTGACAGTGCGGCCCTCCATCAGTACAAAACAACTAATCGTGCGGCCCTCCCACAGAACTGAACACCTGACAGTGTGGTCCTCCCTCAGAACTAAAAACCTGAGAGTGCGGCCCTCCATCAGAATTAAACACCTGACAGTGCGGCCCTCCCTCAGTACTAATCCCCTGACAGTGTGGTCCTCCCTCAGAACTAAACTCCTGACAGTGCGGCCCTCCATCAGAACTAAATTCCTGCCAGTGAAGCACTCCCTCAGAACTAAATTCCTGACAGTGCAGCACTCCCTCAGGACTAAACCTTGACAGTGCGGTCCTCCCTCAGGAGTAAACACCTGACAGTGCGACCCTCCCTCAGAATTAAAGTCCTGACAGTGCGGCCCTCCCTCAGAAATAAACGCCTGACACTGTGGTCCTCCCTCAGAACTAAACTCCTGACATTGCGGCCCTCCCTCAGAACTAAACACCTGACAATGCGTCCCTCCCTCAGGATTAAACACCTGACAATGCGGCCCTCCCTCAGGATTAAACTCCTGACAGTGCGGCCCTGCCTTAGATCTAAACACCCGACAGTCCGGTTCTCCATCATTCCTAAACTCCTGACAGGGCTGCCCTCCCTCAGTACTAATCCCCTGACAGTGTGGTCCTCCCTCAGAACTAAACTCCTGACAGTGCGGCCCTCCATCAGTACTAAACACCTGATAGTGCGACCCTCCCTCAGGATTAAACTCCTGACAGTGCGGCCCTGCCTTAGAACTAAACACCCGACGGTCCGGCTCTCCATCAGTACTAAACTCCTGACAGTGCTGAACACCTGACTGTGTGGTCCTCCCTCAGAAGTAAACACCTAACTGTGCAGACCTCCATCAGAACTGAACTCCTGACAGTTCAGCCCTCCCTCAGTACAAAACTCCTGACAGTGTGGTCCTCCCTCAGGATTAAACTCCTGACAGTGCGGCCCTGCCTTAGAACTAAACACCCGACAGTCCGGCTCTCCATCAGCACTAAACTCCTGACAGTGCTGCCCTCCCTCAGAACTAAACTCCTGACAGTGCGGCCCTCCATCAGTACTAAACACCTAATAGTGCGGCCCTCCCTCAGAAGTTAACACCTGACAGTGTTTTCCTACCTCAGAACTAAACTCCTGACAGTGCGGCCCACCCTCAGGATTAAACACCTGACAATGCGGCCCTCCCTCAGGATTAAACTCCTGACAGTGCGGCCCTGCCTTAGAACTAAACACCCGACGGTCCGGCTCTCCATCAGTACTAAACTCCTGACAGGGCTGCCCTCCCTCAGTACTAAACTCCTGACAGTGTGGTCCTCCCTCAGAACTAAACTCCTGACAGTGCGGCCCTCCCTCAGTACTAAACTCCTGACAGTGTGGTCCTCGCTCAGAACTAAACTCCTGACAGTGAGACCCTCCATCAGTACTAAACACCTGATAGTGCGGCCCTCCCTCAGTACTGCTCACCTGACAGTGTGGTCCTCCCTCAGAAGTAAACACCTAACTGTGCGGCGGACCTCCATCAGAACTAAACTCCTAACAGTTCGGCCCTCCCTCAGTACAAAACTCCTGACAGGGTGGTCCTCCCTCAGAACTAAAGTCCCGACAGTGCGGCCCTCTCTCAGAACGAAACACCTGATAGTGCAGCCCTCCCTTAGAAATAAACTCCTGACAGTGCTGCCCTCTCTCAGTACTAAACTCCTGACAGTGCAGCACTCCCTCAGGAATAAACTGACAGTGCAGCACTCCCTCAGGACTAAACTACTATCGGTGCGGCCCTCCCTCAGAAGTAAACTCCTGACAGTATGGCCCTCCCTCAGTACTGAACTCCTGACAGTGCAGCCCGACCTCAAAACTAGACATCTAACAATGCGGCCCTCCCACAGAAGTAAACTACTGACAATGCGGGCCTCCCTCAGGACGAAACACCTGACAGTACGGCCCTCCCTCAGTACTAAACACCTGACAATGCGGCCCTCCCTCAGAACTAAACTCCTGACAGTGCGTTTCCCCTCAGTACTAAACTCGTGACAGTGCGGATCTCCCGCAGTACGAAACTCCTGACAGTGCGGCCCTCCCTCAGAACTAAACTCCTGACAGTGCAGCACTCCCTCAGGACTAAACTCCTGACAGTGCGGCCATCCCACAGTACTAAACTCCGAACAGTGCGGTCCTACATCAGGACTAAACACCTGACAGTGCGGACCTCCCTTAGAAATAAACACCTGACAGTCCGGCCCTCCCTCAGTACTAAACTCCTGACAGGGCTGCCCTCCCTCAGTACTACTCTCATGACCGTGCGGCCCTTTATCAGGACTAAACACCTGATAGTGCGGCCCTCCCTCAGTACTAAACTCCTGCCAGTGTGTTCCTCCCTCAGAACTCAACACCTGACAGTGAGGCCCTCCATCAGAACTAAACTCCTGACACTGTGGCCCTCCCTAGTACTAAACTCCTGACAGGGTGGTCCTCCCGCAGAACTAAAGTCCCGACAGAGCGGCCCTCTCTCTGAACTAAACACCTGATACTGCGGCCCTCCCTCAGACCTAAACTCCTGACAGTGCAGCCCTCCCTTAGAACTAAACTACTGACAGTGCTGCCCTCTCTCAGTACTAAACTCCGGACAGTGCGGCACTCCCTCAGGACTAAACTGACAGTGCGGCACTCCCTCAGGACTAAACTCCTTACAGTGCAGCACTCCCTCAAAACTAGACACCTAACAATGCGGCCCTCCCGCAGAAGTAAACTTCTGACAATGCGGGCCTCCGTCAGGACGAAGCACCTGACAGTGCGGCCTTCCCTCAGTACTAAACTCCTGAGAGGACAGCCCTCCCTTAGAACTAAACTACTGACAGTGCAGCCCTCCTTCAGAACTAAACAACTGACAATGTGGCCCTCCCTTCGAACTAAACTCCTGACAGTGTGGTCCTCCCTCAGAACTAAACTCCTGACAGCGCAGCACTCCCTCAGGACTAAACTCCTGACAGTGCGGCCATCCCACAGGAAGATACTCCTAACGGTACGGTCCTCCCTCAGAACTAAACTCCTGACAATGCAGCCCGCCCTCAGAAATAAACTCCTGACACTGTGGTCGTCCCTCGGAACTAAACTCCTGACAGTCCGGTTCTCCCTCAGTACAAAACTCCTGACAGTGCGGTTCTCCCTCAGTGCTAACCTCGTGACAGTGCGGCCCTCCCTCAGGATTAAACCCCTGACAGTGCGACACTCGCTTAGAACTAAACACCTGACAGTCCGGCCCTCCCTTAGTACTAAACTCCTGACAGGGCTGCCCTCCCTCAGTACTACTCTCCTGACAGTGTGGCCCTCCATCAGGACTAAACAACTGAGAGTGCTGCCCTCCATCAGAACTAAACTCCTGACACTGCAGCCGTCCCGCAGTACTAAACTCCTGACAGGGTGGTCTTCCCTCAGAACTAAAGTCCCGACAGAGCGGCCCTCTCTCTGAACTAAACAAATGATAGTGCGGCCCTCCCTCAGTACTAAACACCTGACAGTGTGGTCCTCCCTCAGAAGTAAACTCCTGACAGTGCGGCCCTCCCTCAGAACTAAACTCCAGACAGTGCGGCCCTCCCTCAGTACTAAACCCCTGACTGTGCGGCCCTCCATCAGTACTAAGCACCTGACAGTGCGACCGTCCCTCAGAACTAAACTCCTGACAGTGTGGTCCTCCCTCAGAACTAAACTCCTGACACTGCGGCCCTCCATCAGTTCTAAACACCTGACAGTGTGGTCCTCCCTCAGAACTAAACTCCTGACAGTGCGGCCGTCCCTCAGAACTAAACTCCTGACAGTGCGGACTTCCCTCAGTACTAAACCCCTGACAGTGCGGCCCTCCATCAGTACTAAACACCTGACAGTGCGGCCCTCCCTCAGAACTAAACTCCAGACAGTGCAGCCCTCCCTCAGTACTAAACCCCTGACTGTGCGGCCCTACATCAGTAGTAAATAACTGATAGTGCGACCGTCCCTCAGTACTAAACTCCTGACAGTGTGGTCCTGCCTCAGAACTAAACTCCTGACAGTGCGGCCCTCCCTCAGAACTGAACTCCTGACAGTGTGGCCTTCCCTCAGTACTAAACCCCTGACAGTGCGGCCCTCCATCAGTACTAAACACCTGATAGTGCGGCCCTCCCTCAGAACTAAACACCAAATAGTGCGGCCCTCCATCAGAACTAAACTCTTGACAGTGCGGCCCTCCCTCAGAAATAAACACCAGACAATGCGGCCCTCCCTCAGTACTAAACTCCTGATAGTTCAGCCCTACTTCAGAACTAAACTCCTCACAGTGCAGCACTCCCTCAGGACTAAACTCCTGACACTGCTGCCCTCCCTCAGAACTAAACAACTGACATTGCGGCCCTCCCTCAGAAATAAACTCCGGACACTGTGGTCCTCCCTCAGAACTAAACTCCTGACAGTGCGCCCTCCCTTAAAACTAAACTCCTGAAAGGGCTGCCCTCCCTCAATACTACTCTAGTGACAGTGCGGCCCTCCATCAGTACAAAACACCGAAGCGTGCGGCCCTCCCACAGAACTAATCTCCTGACAGTGCAGCACTCCCTCAGGACTAAACTCCTGACAGTGCGGCCATCCCACAGTACTAAACACCTGACAGTGCGGCCCTCCCTCAGTACTGAACACCTGACACTGTGGTCCTCCCTCAGAACTAAACACCTAACTGTGCGGACCTCCATCAGAACTAAACTCCTGACAGTTCGGCCCTCCCTCAGTACAAAACTCCTGACAGGGTGGTCCTCCCTCAGAACTAAAGTCCCGACACAGCGCCCCTACCTCAAAACTAGACACCTAACAATGCGGCCCTCCCGCAGAAGTAAACTTCTGACAATGCGTGCCTCCCTCAGGACGAAACACCTGACAATGCGGCCCTCCCTTCGAACTAAACTCCTGTCAGCGTAGTCCTCCCTCAGAGCTAAACTCCTGACAGTGCGGCCCTCCCTCAGAACTAAACTCCTGACAGTGCGTTTCCCCACAGTACTAAACTCGTGACAGTGCGCCCTCCCTTAAAACTAAACTCCTGAAAGGGCTGCCCTCCCTCAGTACTACTCTAGTGACAGTGCGGCTCTCCATCAGTACAAAACACCGAATCGTGCGGCCCTCCCACAGAACTGAACACCTGACAGTGTGGTCCTCCTTCAGAACTAAACACCTGACAGTGAGGCCCTCCATCAGAACTAAACTCCTGACAGTTCGGCCCTCCCTCAGAACTAATCTCCTGACAGTGCGGTCATCCCTCAGGACTAAACACCTGACAGTGCGACCCTCCCTCAGAATTAAAGTCCTGACAGTGCGACCCTCCCTCAGAAATAAACGCCTGACACTGTGGTCCTCCCCCCTCAGAACTAAACTCCTGACAAAAGCGGCCCTCCCTCAGAACTAAACACCTGACAATGCGGCCCTCCCTCAGGATTAAACACCTGACAGTGCGGCCATCCCTCAGAATTAAACACCTGACACTGTGGTCCTCCCTCAGAACTAAACACCTGACATTGCGGCCCTCCCTCAGAACTAAACACCTGACAATGCGGCCCTCCCTCAGGATTAAACACCTGACAATGCGGCCCTCCCTCAGGATTAAACACCTGACAATGCGGCCCTCCCTCAGGATTAAACTCCTGACAGTGCGGCCCTGCCTTAGAACTAAATACCCGACAGTCCGGCTGTCCATCAGTACGAAACTCCTGACAGGGCTGCCCTCCCTCATTACTAAACTCCTGACAGTGTGGTCCTCCCTCAGAACTAAACTCCTGGCAGTGCGGCCCTCCATCAGTACTAAACACCTAATAGTGCGGCCCTCCCTCAGAACTGAACACCTGACAGTGTTTTCCTACCTCAGAACTAAACTCCAGACAGTGCGGCCCACCCTCAGAACTAAACTCCTGACAGTGCGTCCTCCCTCAGGATTAAACTTCTGACAGTGTGGTCCTCGCTCAGAACTAAACTCCTGACAGTGCGACCCTCCATCAGTACTAAACACCTGATAGTGCGGCCCTCCCTCAGTACTGAACACCTGACTGTGTGGTCCTCCCTCAGAAGTAAACACCTAACTGTGCGGACCTCCATCAGAACTAAACTCCTGACAGTTCGGCCCTCCCTCAGTACAAAACTCCTGACAGGGTGGTCCTCCCTCAGAACTAAAGTCCCGACAGTGCGGCCCTCTCTCAGAACTAAACACCTGACAGTGCAGCCCTCCCTTAGAAATAAACTCCTGACAGTGCTGCCCTCTTTCAGCACTAAACTCCTGACAGTGCGGCACTCCTTCAGGACTAAACTGACAGAACAGCACTCCCTCAGGACTAAACTCCTATCGGTGCGGCCCTCCCTCAGAAGTAAACTCCTGACAGCATGGTCCTCCCTCAGTACTGAACTCCTGACAGTGCGGCCCTACCTCAAAACGAGACACCTAACAATGCGGCCCTCCCGCAGAAGTAAACTTCTGACAATGCGGGCCTCCCTCAGGACGAAACACCTGACAATGCGGCCCTCCCTTCGAACTAAACTCCTGTCAGCGTAGTCCTCCCTCAGAGCTAAACTCCTGACAGTGCGGCCCTCCCTCAGAACTAAACTCCTGACAGTGCGTTTCCCCTCAGTACTAAACTCGTGACAGTGCGCCCTCCCTTAAAACTAAACTCCTGAAAGGGCTGCCCTCCCTCAGTACTACTCTAGTGACAGTGCGGCCCTCCATCAGTACAAAACACCGAATCGTGCGGCCCTCCCACAGAACTGAACACCTGACAGTGTGGTCCTCCCTCAGAACTAAACACCTGACAGTGAGGCCCTCCATCAGAACTAAACTCCTGACAGTTCGGCCCTCCCTCAGAACTAATCTCCTGACAGTGCAGCACTCCCTCAGGACTAAACTCCTGACAGTGCGGCCATCCCACAGTACTAACATAAAAACAGTGCGGTCCTCCCTCAGGACTAAACCCCTGACAGTGCGGCCCTCCCTCAGTACTAAACTCCTGACAGTGTTGTCCTCGCTCAGAACTAAACTCCTGACAGTGAGACCCTCCATCAGTACTAAACACCTGATAGTGCGGCCCCCCCTCAGTACTGAACACCTGACAGTGTGGTCCTCCCTCAGAGGTAAACACCTAACTGTGCGGCGGACCTCCATCAGAACTAAACTCCTCACAGTTCGGCCCTCCCTCAGTACAAAACTCCTGACAGGGTGGTCCTCCCTCAGAACTAAAGTCCCGACAGTGCGGCCCTCTCTCAGAACTAAACACCTGATAGTGCAGCCCTCCCTTAGAAATAAACTCCTGACAGTGCTGCCCTCTCTCAGGACTAAACTGACAGTGCAGCACTCCCTCAGGACTAAACTACTATCGGTGCGGCCCTCCCTCAGAAGTAAACTCCTGACAGTATGGCCCTCCCTCAGTACTGAACTCCTGACAGTGCAGCCCTACCTCAAAACTAGACACCTAACAATGCGGCCCTCCCGCAGAAGTAAACTTCTGACAATGCGGGCCTCCCTCAGGACGAAACACCTGACAATGCGGCCCTCCCTTCGAACTAAACTCCTGTCAGCGTAGTCCTCCCTCAGAGCTAAACTCCTGACAGTGCAGCACTCCCTCAGGACTAAACTCCTGACAGTGCGGCCATCCCACAGTACTAAACTCCGAACAGTGCGGTCCTACATCAGGACTAAACACCTGACAGTGCGGACCTCCCTTAGAAATAAACACCTGACAGTCCGGCCCTCCCTCAGTACTAAACTCCTGACAGGGCTGCCCTCCCTCAGTACTACTCTCATGATCGTGCGGCCCTTTATCAGGACTAAACACCTGACAGTGCTGCCCTCTCTCAGGACTAAACTGACAGTGCAGCACTCCCTCAGGACTAAACTACTATCGGTGCGGCCCTCCCTCAGAAGTAAACTCCTGACAGTATGGCCCTCCCTCAGTACTGAATTCCTGACAGTGCTGCCCGACCTCAAAACTAGACACCTAACAATGCGGCCCTCCCGCAGAAGTAAACTTCTGACAATGCGGGCCTCCCTCAGGACGAAGCACCTGACAGTGCGGCCTTCCCTCAGTACTGAACTGCTGAGAGAACAGCCCTCCCTTAGAACTAAACTACTGACAGTGCAGCCCTCCTTCAGAACTAAACAACTGACAATGTGGTCCTCCCTCAGAACTAAACTCCTGAGAGTGCAGCACTCCCTCAGGACTAAACTCCTGACAGTGCGGCCATCCCACAGGATTAAACCCCTGACAGTGCGACACTCGCTTAGAACTAAACACCTGACAGTCCGGCCCTCCCTCAGTACTAAACACCTGTCAGGGCTGCCATCCCTCAGTACTACTCTCCTGACAGTGTGGCCCTCCATCAGGACTAAACACCTGAGAGTGCTGCCCTCCATCAGAACTAAACTCCTGACAATACGGCCCGCCCTCAGAAATAAACTCCTGACACTGTGGTCGTCCCTCGGAACTAAACTCCTGACAGTGCGGTTCTCCCTCAGTACAAAACACCTGACAGTGCGGTTCTCCCTCAGTACTAAACTCGTGACAGTGCGGCCCTCCCTCAGGATTAAACCCCTGACAGTGCGACACTCGCTTAGAACTAAACACCTGACAGTCCGGCCCTCCCTCAGTACTAAACTCCTGACAGGGCTGCCCTCCCTCAGTACAACTCTCCTGACAGTGTGGCCCTCCATCAGGACTAAACACCTGAGAGTGCTGCCCTCCATCAGAACTAAACTCCTGACACTGCAGCCGTCCCTCAGTACTAAACTCCTGACAGGGTGGTCCTCCCTCAGAACTAAAGTCCAGACAGAGCGGCCCTCTCTCTGAACTAAACAAATGGTAGTGCGGCCCTCCCTCAGCACTAAACTCCCGACAGTGTGGTCCTCCCTCAGAAGTAAACTCCTGACAGTGCGGCCCTCCCTCAGAAATAAACATCAAATAGTGCGGCCCTCCATCAGAACTAAACTCTTGACAGTGCGGCCCTCCCTCAGAACTAAACTCCTGACAGTGCGGCCATCCCTCAGAAATAAACACCGCACAATGCGGCCCTCCCTCAGTACTAAACTCCTGATAGTTCAGCCCTACTTAAGAACTAAACTCCTCACAGTGCAGCACTCCCTCAGGACTAAACTCCTGACACTGCAGCCGTCCCTCAGTACTAAACTCCTGACAGGGTTTTCCTCCCTCAGAACTAAAGTCCCGACAGAGCGGCCCTCTCTCTGAACTAAACAAATGGTAGTGCGGCCCTCCCTCAGTACTAAACTCCTGACAGTGTGGTCCTCCCTCAGAAGTAAACTCCTGACAGTGCGGCCCTCCCTCAGAACTAAACTCCAGACAGTGCAGCCCTCCCTCAGTACTAAACCCCTAACTGTGCGGCCCTCCATTAGTACTAAACACCTGATAGTGCGACCGTCCCTCAGTACTAAACTCCTGACAGTGTGGTCCTCCCTCAGAACTAAACTCCTGACAGTGCGGCCCTCCATCAGTACTAAACACCTGACAGTGTGGTCCTCCCTCAGAACTAAACTCCTGACAGTGCGGCCCTCCCTCAGAACTAAACTCCTGACAGTGCGGACTTCCCTCAGTACTAAACCCCTGACAATGCGGCCCTCCCTCAGGATTAAACACCTGACAATGCGGCCCTCCCTCAGGATTAATCTCCTGACAATGCGGCCCTCCCTCAGGATTAAACACCTGACAGTGCGGCCATCCCTCAGAATTAAACACCTGACACTGTGGTCCTCCCTCAGAATTAAACACCTGACATTGCGGCCCTCCCTCAGAACTAAACACCTGACAATGCGGCCCTCCCTCAGGATTAAACACCTGACAATGCGGCCCTCCCTCAGGATTAAACACCTGACAATGCGGCCCTCCCTCAGGATTAAACTCCTGACAGTGCGGCCCTGCCTTAGAACTAAACACCCGACAGTCCGGCTCTCCATCAGTACGAAACTCCTGACAGGGCTGCCCTCCCTCATTACTAAACTCCTGACAGTGTGGTCCTCCCTCAGAACAAAACTCATGGCAGTGCGTCCTCCCTCAGTACTAAACTTCTGACAGTGTGGTCCTCGCTCAGAACTAAACTCCTGACAGTGCGACCCTCCATCAGTACTAAACACCTGATAGTGCGGCCCTCCCTCAGTACTGAACACCTGACTGTGTGGTCCTCCCTCAGAAGTAAACACCTAACTGTGCGGACCTCCATCAGAACTAAACTCCTGACAGTTCGACCCTCCCTCAGTACAAAACTCCTGACAGGGTGGTCCTCCCTCAGAACTAAAGTCCCGACAGTGCGTCCCTCTCTCAGAACTAAACACCTGATAGTGCAGCCCTCCCTTAGAAATAAACTCCTGACAGTGCTGCCCTCTCTCAGCACTAAACTCCTGACAGTGCGGCACTCCTTCAGGACTAAACTGACAGTGCAGCACTCCCTCAGGACTAAACTCCTATCGGTGCGGCCCTCCCTCAGGATTAAACACCAGACAGTGCGGCCATCCCTCAGAATTAAACACCTGACAGTGCGGCCCTACCTCAAAACTAGACACCTAACAATGCGGCCCTCCCGCAGAAGTAAACTTCTGACAATGCGGGCCTCCCTCAGGACGAAACACCTGACAATGCGGCCCTCCCTTCGACCTCAACTCCTGTCAGCGTAGTCCTCCCTCAGAGCTAAACTCCTGACAGTGCGGCCCTCCCTCAGAACTAAACTCCTGACAGTGCGTTTCCCCTCAGTACTAAACTCGTGACAGTGCGCCCTCCTTTAAAACTAAACTCCTGAAAAGGCTGCCCTCCCTCAGTACTACTCTAGTGACAGTGCGGCCCTCCATCAGTACAAAACACCGAATCATGCGGCCCTCCCACAGAACTGAACACCTGACAGTGTGGTCCTCCCTCAGAACTAAACTCCTGACAGTTCGGCCCTCCCTCAGAACTAATCTCCTGACAGGGTGGTCCTCCCTCAGAACTAAAGTCCAGACAGAGCGGCCCTCTCTCTGAACTAAACAAATGGTAGTGCGGCCCTCCCTCAGTACTAAACTCCTGACAGTGTGGTCCTCCCTCAGAAGTAAACTCCTGACAGTGCGGCCCTCCCTCAGAACTAAACTCCAGACAGAGCAGCCCTCCCTCAGTACTAAACCCCTGACTGTGCGGCCCTCCATTAGTACTAAACACCTGATAGTGCGACCGTCCCTCAGTACTAAACTCCTGACAGTGTGGTCCTCCCTCAGAACTAAACTCCTGACAGTGCGGCCCTCCATCAGTACTAAACACCTGACAGTGTGGTCCTCCCTCAGAACTAAACTCCTGACAGTGCGGCCCTCCCTCAGAACTAAACTCCTGACAGTGTGGCCTTCCCTCAGTACTAAACCCCTGACAGTGCAGCCCTCCATCAGTACTAAACACCTGATAGTGCGGCCCTCCCTCAGAACTAAACATCAAATAGTGCGGCCCTCCATCAGAACTAAACTCTTGACAGTGCGGCCCTCCCTCAGAACTAAACTCCTGACAGTGCGGCCATCCCTCAGAAATAAACACCGGACAATGCGGCCCTCCCTCAGTACTAATCTCCTGATAGTTCAGCCCTACTTAAGAACTAAACTCCTCACAGTGCAGCACTCCCTCAGGACTAAACTCCTGACACTGCAGCCGTCCCTCAGTACTAAACTCCTGACAGGGTTTTCCTCCCTCAGAACTAAAGTCCCGACAGAGCGGCCCTCTCTCTGAACTAAACAAATGGTAGTGCGGCCCTCCCTCAGTACTAAACTCCTGACAGTGTGGTCCTCCCTCAGAAGTAAACTCCTGACAGTGCGGCCCTCCCTCAGAAATAAACTCCAGACAGTGCAGCTCTCCCTCAGTACTAAACCCCTGACTGTGCGGCCCTCCATTAGTACTAAACACCTGATAGTGCGACCGTCCCTCAGTACTAAACTCCTGACAGTGTGGTCCTCCCTCAGAACTAAACTCCTGACAGTGCGGCCCTCCATCAGTACTAAACACCTGACAGTGTGGTCCTCCCTCAGAACTAAACTCCTGACAGTGCGGCCGTCCCTCAGAACTAAACTCCTGACAGTGCGGACTTCCCTCAGTACTAAACCCCTGACAGTGCGGCCCTCCATCAGTACTAAACACCTGACAGTGCGGCCCTCCCTCAGAACTAAACTCCAGACAGTGCAGCCCTCCCTCAGTACTAAACCCCTGACAGTGCGGCCCTCCATCAGTACTAAACACCTGACAGTGCGGCCCTCCCTCAGAACTAAACTCCAGACAGTGCAGCCCTCCCTCAGTACTAAACCCCTGACTGTGCGGCCATCCCTCAGAATTAAACACCTGACACTGTGGTCCTCCCTCAGAACTAAACACCTGACATTGCGGCCCTCCCTCAGAACTAAACACCTGACAATGCGGCCCTCCCTCAGGATTAAACACCTGACAATGCGGCCCTCCCTCAGGATTAAACTCCTGACAATGCGGCCCTCCCTCAGGATTAAACACCTGACAGTGCGGCCATCCCTCAGAATTAAACACCTGACACTGTGGTCCTCCCTCAGAACTAAACACCTGACATTGCGGCCCTCCCTCAGAACTAAACACCTGACAATGCCGCCCTCCCTCAGGACGAAACACCTGACAATGCGGCCCTCCCTTCGAACTAAACTCCTGTCAGCGTAGTCCTCCCTCAGAGCTAAACTCCTGACAGTGCGGCCCTCCCTCAGAACTAAACTCCTGACAGTGCATTTCCCCTCAGTACGAAACTCGTGACAGTGCGCCCTCCCTTAAAACTAAACTCCTGAAAAGGCTGCCCTCCCTCAGTACTACTCTCGTGACAGTGCGGCCCTCCATCAGTACAAAACACCGAATCGTGCGGCCCTCCCACAGAACTGAACACCTGACAGTGTGGTCCTCCCTCAGAACTAAACACCTGACAGTGAGGCCCTCCATCAGAACTAAACTCCTGACAGTTCGGCCCTCCCTCAGAACTAATCTCCTGACAGTGCAGCACTCCCTCAGCACTAAACTCCTGACAGTGCGGCCATCCCTCAGGATTAAACACCTGACAATGCGGCCCTCCCTCAGGATTAAACTCCTGACAATGCGGCCCTCCCTCAGGATTAAACACCTGACAGTGCGGCCATCCCTCAGAATTAAACACCTGACACTGCGGCCCTCCCTCAGAGCTAAACTCCTGACAGTGCGGCCCTCCCTCAGAACTAAACTCCTGACAGTGCATTTCCCCTCAGTACGAAACTCGTGACAGTGCGCCCTCCCTTAAAACTAAACTCCTGAAAAGGCTGCCCTCCCTCAGTACTACTCTCGTGACAGTGCGGCCCTCCATCAGTACAAAACACCGAATCGTGCGGCCCTCCCACAGAACTGAACACCTGACAGTGTGGTCCTCCCTCAGAACTAAACACCTGACAGTGAGGCCCTCCATCAGAACTAAACTCCTGACAGTTCGGCCCTCCCTCAGAACTAATCTCCTGACAGTGCAGCACTCCCTCAGCACTAAATTCCTGACAGTGCGGCCATCCCACAGTACTAACATAAAAACAGTGCGGTCCTCCCTCAGGACTAAACACCTGACAGTGCGACCCTCCCTCAGAAATAAACGCCTGACACTGTGGTCCTCCCCCCTCAGAACTAAACTCCTGACAAAAGCGGCCCTCCCTCAGAACTAAACACCTGACAATGCGGCCCTCCCTCAGGATTAAACACCTGACACAGTGCGGCCATCCCTCAGAATTAAACACCTGACACTGTGGTCCTCCCTCAGAACTAAACACCAGACATTGCGGCCCTCCCTCAGAACTAAACACCTGACAATGCAGCCCTCCCTTAGGATTAAACACCTGACAATGCGGCCCTCCCTCAGGATTAAACACCTGACAATGCGGCCCTCCCTCAGTATTAAACTCCTGAGAGTGCGGCCCTGCCTTAGAACTAAACACCCGACAGTCCGGCTCTCCATCAGTACGAAACTCCTGACAGGGCTGCCCTCCCACATTACTAAACTCCTGACAGTGTGGTCCTCCCTCAGAACTAAACTCCTGGCAGTGCGGCCCTCCATCAGTACTAAACACCTAATAGTGCGGCCCTCCCTCAGAACTGAACACCTGACAGTGTTTTCCTACCTCAGAACTAAACTCCTGACAGTGCGGCCCACCCTCAGAACTAAACTCCTGACAGTGCGTCCTCCCTCAGTACTAAACTCCTGACAGTGTGGTCCTAGCTCAGAACTAAACTCCTGACAGTGCGACCCTCCATCAGTACTAAACACCTGATAGTGCGGCCCTCCCTCAGTACTGAACACCTGACTGTGTGGTCCTCCCTCAGAAGTAAACACCTAACTGTGCGGACCTCCATCAGAACTAAACTCCTGACAGTTCGGCCCTCCCTCTGTACAAAACTCCTGACAGGGTGGTCCTCCCTCAGAACTAAAGTCCCGACAGTGCGGCCCTCTCTCAGAACTAACCACCTGACAGTGCAGCCCTCCCTTAGAAATAAACTCCTGACAGTGCTGCCCTCTCTCAGTACTAAACTCCTGACAGTGCGGCACTCCTTCAGGACTAAACTGACAGTGCAGCACTCCCTCAGGACTAAACTCCTGACAGTGCAGCCATCCCACAGTACTAAACTCCTAACAGTGCGATCCTCCCTCAGGACTAAGCACCTGACAGTGCGGCCCTCGCTCAGAACTAAAGTCCTGACTGTGCGGCCCTCCCTCAGAAATAAACTCCGGACACTGTGGTGCTCCCTCAGAACTAAACTCCTGACATTGCGGCCCACCCTTAAAACTAAACACCTGACAATGCGGCCCTCCCTCAGGATTAAACACCTGTCAGTGCGGCCCTCCCTCAGTACTAAACTCCTGACAGTGCGGCCCTCCCTTAGAACTAAACACCTGACAGTACGGCCCTCACTCAGTCCTAAACTCCTGAAAGGGCTGCCCTCCCTCAGTACTGCTCTCCTGACAGTGCGGCCCTCCATCAGGACTAAACACCTGATAGTGCAGCCCTCCCTCAGTACTAAACACCTGCCAGAGTGGTCCTCCCTCAGAACTAAACACCTGACAGTGCGGCCCTCCATCAGTACTAAACACCGAACAGTGCGGCCCTCCCTCAGAACTGAACACCTGACAGTGTGGTCCTCCCTCAGAACTAAACTCCTGACAGTGCGGCCCTCCTTCAGTACTAAACTCCTGACAGTGTGGTCCTCCCTCAGAACAAAACTCCTGACAGTTCGGCCCTCCCTCAGAACTAAACTCCTGACAGTGTGGTCCACCCTCAGAGCTAAACACCTGACAGTGCGGCCCTCACTCAGAACTAAACTCCTGACAGTGCGGTTCTCCCACAGTACTAAACTCCTGACAATGCGGTTATCCCTCAGTACTAAACTCGTGACAGTGCGGCCCTCCCTCAGTTCGAAACTCCTGACAGTGCGGCCCTCCCTCAGAACTAAACTCCTGACAGTGCAGCACTTCCTCAGGACTAAACTCCAGACAGTGCAGCCATCCCACAGTACTAAACTCGTAACAGAGCGGTCCTCCCTCAGAACTAAACACCTGACAGTGCGGCCCTCCCTCAGGATTAAACTCCTGACAGTGCGGCACTCCCTCAGTACTTATCTCCTGACAGTGCGGCCCTCCCTGAGAACTAAACACCTGACAGTCCGGCCATCCATCAGTACTAAACTCCTGACAGGGCTGCCCTCCCTCAGGACTAAACTCCTGACAGTGTGGTCCTCCCTCAGAACTAAACTCCAGACAGTGCGGCCCTCCATCAGTACTAAACACCTAAGAGTGCGGCCCTCCCTCAGAACTGAACACCTGACAGTGTGGTCCTCCCTCAGAACTAAACTCCTGACAGTGCAGCCCACCCTCAGAACTAAACTACTGACAGTGTGGCCCTCCCTCAGTACTAAACTCCTGACAGTGTGGTCCTCCCTCAGAACTAAACTCCTGACAGTGCGGCCCTCCATCAGTACTAAACACCTAATAGTGCGGCCCTCCCTCACAACTGAACACCTGACAGTGTGGTCCTCCCGCAGAACTAAACTCATGACAGTGCGGCCCGTCCTCAGAACAAAACTACTGACAGTGTGGCCCTCCCTCAGTAATAAACTCCTGATAGTGTGGTCCTCCCTCAGAACTAAACACCTGACAGTGCGGCCCTCCATCAGAACTAAACTCCTGACACTGTGGTCCTCCCTCAGAAATAAACTCCTGACAGTGCGGCCCTCCCTTAGAACTAAACACCTGACAGTCCGGCCCTCCCTCAGTACTAAACTCCTGACAGAGCTGCCCTCCCTCAGCACTCCTCTCCTGACAGTGCGGCCCTCCATCAGGACTAAACACTTGATAGTGCTGCCCTCCCTCTGTACTAAACTCCTGACAGTGTGGTCCTCCCTCAGAACTAAACTCCTGATAGTGCGGCCCTCCCTCAGTACTGAACACCTGACAGTGTGGTCCTCCCTCAGAACTAAACTCCTGACAGTGCGGCCCTCCCTCAGAACTAAACTCCTGACAGTGCGGCCCTACCTCAGAACTAGACACCTAACAATGTGGCCCTCTCCTCAGAACTAAACTCCTGACAATGCGGACCTCGCTTCGAACTAAATTCCTGACAGTGTGGTCCTCCCTCAGAGCTAAACTCCTGACAGTGCGGCCCTCCCTCAGAACTAAACTCCTGACAGTTCGGCCCTCCCTCAGAACTAAATTCCTGACAGTGAAGCACACCCTCAGAATTAAACTCCTGACAGTGCAGCACTCCCTCAGGACTAAACACCTGACAGTGCGGCCATCCCTCAGAATTAAAGTCCTGACAGTGCGGCCCTCCTTCAGAACTAAACTCCTGACAGTGTGGTCCTCCCTCAGAACTAAACTCCTGACAGTTCGGCCCTCCCTCAGTACTAAACCCCTGACAGTGCGGCCCTCTCTGAGAGCGAAACACCTGATAGTGCGGCTCTCCAGCAGAAATAAACGCCTGACATTGCGGCCCTCGTTTGGAACTAAACTCCTGACAGTGCGGCCCTCCCTCAGAAATAAACTCCTGACAGTGTGGCTCTCCCTTAGTACTAAACTCCTGACAGTGCTGCCCTCTCTCAGTACTAAACTCCTGTCAGTGCGGCACGCCCTCAGGACTAAACTCCTGACAGTGCGGCACACCCTCAGAACTAAACTCCTGACAGTGCAGCACTCCTTCAGGACGAAACTCCTGTCAGTGCGGCCCTCCCTCAGTACTAAACTCCTGACAGTATGGCCCTCCCTCAGTATTAAACTCCTGACAGTGCGGTCCTCCCTCAGGACTAAACACCTGACAGTGCGGCCCACCCTCAGAAATAAACACCGGACACTGTGGTCCTCCCTCAGAACTAAACTCCTGACATTGCGGTTCTCCCTCAGTACTAATCTCCTGACAGTACGGCCCACCCTCAGGATTAAACACCTGACAATGCGGCCCTCCCTCAGGATTAAACTCCTGACAGTGCGGCCCTGCCTTAGAACTAAGCACCCGACGGTCCAGCTCTCAATCAGTACTAAACTCCTGACAGGGCTGCCCTCCCTCAGTACTAAACCCCTGACAGTGTGGTCCTCCCTCAGAACTAAACCCCTGACAGCGCGGCCCTCCCTCAGTACTAAACTCCTGACAGTGTTGTCCTCGCTCAGAACTAAACTCCTGACAGTGAGACCCTCCATCAGTACTAAACACCTGATAGTGCGGCCCCCCCTCAGTACTGAACACCTGACAGTGTGGTCCTCCCTCAGAGGTAAACATCTAACTGTGCGGCGGACCTCCATCAGAACTAAACTCCTAACAGTTCGGCCCTCCCTCAGTACAAAACTCCTGACAGGGTGGTCCTCCCTCAGAACTAAAGTCCCGACAGTGCGGCCCTCTCTCAGAACTAAACACCTGATAGTGCAGCCCTCCCTGAGAAATAAACTCCTGACAGTGCTGCACTGTCAGTTTAGTCAGTTTACTCCCTCAGGACTAAACTAATATCGGTGCGGCCCTCCCTCAGAAGTAAACTCCTGACAGTATGGCCCTCCCTCAGTACTGAACTCCTGACAGTGCAGCCCTACCTCAAAACTAGACACCTAACAATGCGGCCCTCCCACAGAAGTAAACTTCTGACAATGCGGGCCTCCCTCAGGACGAAACACCTGACAGTACGGCCCTCCCTCAGAGCTAAACTCCTGACAGTGCGGCCCTCCCTCAGAACTAAACTCCTGACAGTGCGTTTCCCCTCAGTACTAAACTCGTGACAGTGCGGATCTCCCGCAGTACGAAACTCCTGACAGTGCGGCCCTCCCTCAGAACTAAACTCCTGACAGTGCAGCACTCCCTCAGGACTAAACTCCTGACAGTGCGGCCATCCCACAGTACTAAACTCCGAACAGTGCGGTCCTACATCAGGACTAAACACCTGACAGTGCGGACCTCCCTTAGAAATAGACACCTGACAGTCCGGCCCTCCCTCAGTACTAAACTCCTGACAGGGCTGCCCTCCCTCAGTACTACTCTCATGACCGTGCGGCCCTTTATCAGGACTAAACACCTGATAGTGCGGCCCTCCCTCAGTACTAAACTCCTGCCAGTGTGTTCCTCCCTCAGAACTCAACACCTGACAGTGAGGCCCTCCATCAGAACTAAACTCCTGACACTGTGGCCCTCCCTAGTATTAAACTCCTGACAGGGTGGTCCTCCCGCAGAACTAAAGTCCCGACAGAGCGGCCCTCTCTCTGAACTAAACACCTGATACTGCGGCCCTCCCTCAGACCTAAACTCCTGACAGTGCAGCCCTCCCTTAGAACTAAACTCCTGACAATGCGGCCCTCGCTTCGAACTAAATTCCTGACAGTGTGGTCCTCCCTCAGAGCTAAACTCCTGACAGTGCGGCCCTCCCTCAGAACTAAACTCCTGACAGTTCGGCCCTCCCTCAGAACTAAATTCCTGACAGTGAAGCACACCCTCAGAACTAAACTGACAGTGCAGCACTCCCTCAGGACTAAACACCTGACAGTGCGGCCATCCCTCAGAATTAAAGTCCTGACAGTGCGGCCCTCCTTCAGTACTAAACTCCTGACAGTGTGGTCCTCCCTCAGAACAAAACTCCTGACAGTTCGGCCCTCCCTCAGAACTAAACTCCTGACAGTGTGGTCCACCCTCAGAGCTAAACACCTGACAGTGCGGCCCTCACTCAGAACTAAACTCCTGACAGTGCGGTTCTCCCACAGTACTAAACTCCTGACAATGCGTTTATCCCTCAGTACTAAACTCGTGACAGTGCGGCCCTCCCTCAGTTCGAAACTCCTGACAGTGCGGCCCTCCCTCAGAACTAAACTCCTGACAGTGCAGCACTTCCTCAGGACTAAACTCCTGACAGTGCAGCCATCCCACAGTACTAAACTCCTAACAGAGCGGTCCTCCCTCAGAACTAAACACCTGACAGTGCGGCCCTCCCTCAGGATTAAACTCCTGACAGTGCGGCACTCCCTCAGTACTTATCTCCTGACAGTGCGGCCCTCCCTTAGAACTAAACACCTGACAGTCCGGCCATCCATCAGTACTAAACTCCTGACAGGGCTGCCCTCCCTCAGTACTAAACTCCTGACAGGGTGGTCCTCCCTCAGAACTAAAGTCCCGACAGAGCGGCCCTCTCCCTGAACTAAACAAATGGTAGTGCGGCCCTCCCTCAGTACTAAACTCCTGACAGTGTGGTCCTCCCTCAGAAGTAAACTCCTGACAGTGCGGCCCTCCCTCAGAAATAAACTCCAGACAGTGCAGCCCTCCCTCAGCACTGAACCCCTGACTGTGCGGCCCTCCATTAGTACTAAACACCTGATAGTGCGACCGTCCCTCAGTACTAAACTCCTGACAGTGTGGTCCTCCCTCAGAAATAAACTCCTGACAGTGCGGCCCTCCATCAGTACTAAACACCTGACAGTGTGGTCCTCCCTCAGAACTAAACTCCTGACAGTGCGGCCCTCCCTCAGAACTAAACTCCTGACAGTGCGGACTTCCCTCAGTACTAAACCCCTGACAGTGCGGCCCTCCATCAGTACGAAACACCTGACAGTGCGGCCCTACCTCAGAACTAAACTCCAGACAGTGCAGCCCTCCCTCAGTACTAAACCCCTGACTGTGCGGCCATCCCTCAGAATTAAACACCTGACACTGTGGTCCTCCCTCAGAACTAAACACCTGACATTGCGGCCCTCCCTCAGAACTAAACACCTGACCATGCGGCCCTCCCTCAGGATTAAACACCTGACAATGCGGCCCTCCCTCAGGATTAAACTCCTGACAATGCGGGCCTCCCTCAGGACGAAACACCTGACAGTACGGCCCTCCCTCAGAGCTAAACTCCTGACAGTGCGGCCCTCCCTCAGAACTAAACTCCTGACAGTGCGTTTCCCCTCAGTACTAAACTCGTGACAGTGCGGATCTCCCGCAGTACGAAACTCCTGACAGTGCGGCCCTCCCTCAGAACTAAACTCCTGACAGTGCAGCACTCCCTCAGGACTAAACTCCTAACAGTGCGGCCATCCCACAGTACTAAACTCCGAACAGTGCGGTCCTACATCAGGACTAAACACCTGACAGTGCGGACCTCCCTTAGAAATAGACACCTGACAGTCCGGCCCTCCCTCAGTACTAAACTCCTGACAGGGCTGCCCTCCCTCAGTACTACTCTCATGACCGTGCGGCCCTTTATCAGGACTAAACACCTGATAGTGCGGCCCTCCCTCAGTACTAAACTCCTGCCAGTGTGTTCCTCCCTCAGAACTCAACACCTGACAGTGAGGCCCTCCATCAGAACTAAACTCCTGACACTGTGGCCCTCCCTAGTATTAAACTCCTGACAGGGTGGTCCTCCCGCAGAACTAAAGTCCCGACAGAGCGGCCCTCTCTCTGAACTAAACACCTGATACTGCGGCCCTCCCTCAGACCTAAACTCCTGACAGTGCAGCCCTCCCTTAGAACTAAACTCCTGACAATGCGGCCCTCGCTTCGAACTAAATTCCTGACAGTGTGGTCCTCCCTCAGAGCTAAACTCCTGACAGTGCGGCCCTCCCTCAGAACTAAACTCCTGACAGTTCGGCCCTCCCTCAGAACTAAATTCCTGACAGTGAAGCACACCCTCAGAACTAAACTGACAGTGCAGCACTCCCTCAGGACTAAACACCTGACAGTGCGGCCATCCCTCAGAATTAAAGTCCTGACAGTGCGGCCCTCCTTCAGTACTAAACTCCTGACAGTGTGGTCCTCCCTCAGAACAAAACTCCTGACAGTTCGGCCCTCCCTCAGAACTAAACTCCTGACAGTGTGGTCCACCCTCAGAGCTAAACACCTGACAGTGCGGCCCTCACTCAGAACTAAACTCCTGACAGTGCGGTTCTCCCACAGTCCTAAACTCCTGACAATGCGTTTATCCCTCAGTACTAAACTCGTGACAGTGCGGCCCTCCCTCAGTTCGAAACTCCTGACAGTGCGGCCCTCCCTCAGAACTAAACTCCTGACAGTGCAGCACTTCCTCAGGACTAAACTCCTGACAGTGCAGCCATCCCACAGTACTAAACTCCTAACAGAGCGGTCCTCCCTCAGAACTAAACACCTGACAGTGCGGCCCTCCCTCAGGATTAAACTCCTGACAGTGCGGCACTCCCTCAGTACTTACCTCCTGACAGTGCGGCCCTCCCTTAGAACTAAACACCTGACAGTCCGGCCATCCATCAGTACTAAACTCCTGACAGGGCTGCCCTCCCTCAGTACTAAACTCCTGACAGGGTGGTCCTCCCTCAGAACTAAAGTCCCGACAGAGCGGCCCTCTCCCTGAACTAAACAAATGGTAGTGCGGCCCTCCCTCAGTACTAAACTCCTGACAGTGTGGTCCTCCCTCAGAAGTAAACTCCTGACAGTGCGGCCCTCCCTCAGAAATAAACTCCAGACAGTGCAGCCCTCCCTCAGCACTGAACCCCTGACTGTGCGGCCCTCCATTAGTACTAAACACCTGATAGTGCGGCCGTCCCTCAGTACTAAACTCCTGACAGTGTGGTCCTCCCTCAGAAATAAACTCCTGACAGTGCGGCCCTCCATCAGTACTAAACACCTGACAGTGTGGTCCTCCCTCAGAACTAAACTCCTGACAGTGCGGCCCTCCCTCAGAACTAAACTCCTGACAGTGCGGACTTCCCTCAGTACTAAACCCCTGACAGTGCGGCCCTCCATCAGTACGAAACACCTGACAGTGCGGCCCTACCTCAGAACTAAACTCCAGACAGTGCAGCCCTCCCTCAGTACTAAACCCCTGACTGAGCGGCCATCCCTCAGAATTAAACACCTGACACTGTGGTCCTCCCTCAGAACTAAACACCTGACATTGCGGCCCTCCCTCAGAACTAAACACCTGACCATGCGGCCCTCCCTCAGGATTAAACACCTGACAATGCGGCCCTCCCTCAGGATTAAACTCCTGACAATGCGGCCCTCCCTCAGGATTAAACACCTGACAGTGCGGCCATCCCTCAGAATTAAACACCTGACACTGTGGTCCTCCCTCAGAACTAAACACCTGACAGTGCGGCCCTCCCTCAGGATTAAACTCCTGACAGTGCGGCACTCCCTCAGTACTTATCTCCTGACAGTGCGGCCCTCCCTTAGAACTAAACACCTGACAGTCCGGCCATCCATCAGTACTAAACTCCTGACAGGGCTGCCCTCCCTCAGTACTAAACTCCTGACAGGGTGGTCCTCCCTCAGAACTAAAGTCCCGACAGAGCGGCCCTCTCCCTGAACTAAACAAATGGTAGTGCGGCCCTCCCTCAGTACTAAACTCCTGACAGTGTGGTCCTCCCTCAGAAGTAAACTCCTGACAGTGCGGCCCTCCCTCAGAAATAAACTCCAGACAGTGCAGCCCTCCCTCAGCACTGAACCCCTGACTGTGCGGCCCTCCATTAGTACTAAACACCTGATAGTGCGACCGTCCCTCAGTACTAAACTCCTGACAGTGTGGTTCTCCCTCAGAACTAAACTCCTGACAGTGCGGCCCTCCATCAGTACTAAACACCTGACAGTGTGGTCCTCCCTCAGAACTAAACTCCTGACAGTGCGGCCCTCCCTCAGAACTAAACTCCTGACAGTGCGGACTTCCCTCAGTACTAAACCCCTGACAGTGCGGCCCTCCATCAGTACGAAACACCTGACAGTGCGGCCCTACCTCAGAACTAAACTCCAGACAGTGCAGCCCTCCCTCAGTACTAAACCCCTGACTGTGCGGCCATCCCTCAGAATTAAACACCTGACACTGTGGTCCTCCCTCAGAACTAAACACCTGACATTGCGGCCCTCCCTCAGAACTAAACACCTGACCATGCGGCCCTCCCTCAGGATTAAACACCTGACAATGCGGCCCTCCCTCAGGATTAAACTCCTGACAATGCGGCCCTCCCTCAGGATTAAACACCTGACAGTGCGGCCATCCCTCAGAATTAAACACCTGACACTGTGGTCCTCCCTCAGAACTAAACACCTGACATTGCGGCCCTCCCTCAGAACTAAACACCTGACAATGCCGCCCTCCCTCAGGACGAAACACCTGACAATGCGGCCCTCCCTTCAAACTAAACTCCTGTCAGCGTAGTCCTCCCTCAGAGCTAAACTCCTGACAGTGCGGCCCTCCCTCAGAACTAAACTCGTGACAGTGCGTTTCCCCTCAGTACTAAACTCGTGACAGTGCGCCCTCCCTTAAAACTAAACTCCTGAAAGGGCTGCCCTCCCTCAGTACTACTCTAGTGACAGTGCGGCCCTCCATCAGTACAAAACACCGAATCGTGCGGCCCTCCCACAGAACTGAACACCTGACAGTGTGGTCCTCCCTCAGAACTAAACACCTGACAGTGAGGCCCTCCATCAGAACTAAACTCCTGACAGTTCGGCCCTCCCTCAGAACTAATCTCCTGACAGTGCAGCACTCCCTCAGAACTAAACTCCTGACAGTGCGGCCATCCCACAGTACTAACATAAAAACAGTGCGGTCCTCCCTCAGGACTAAACACCTAACAGTGCGACCCTCCCTCAGAATTAGAGTCCTGACAGTGCGACCCTCCCTCAGAAATAAACGCCTGACACTGTGGTCCTCCCCCCTCAGAACTAAACTCCTGACAAAAGCAGCCCTCCCTCAGAACTAAACACCTGACAATGCGGCCCTCCCTCAGGATTAAACACCTGACAGTGCGGCCATCCCTCAGAATTAAACACCTGACACTGTGGTCCTCCCTCAGAACTAAACACCTGACATTGCGGCCCTCCCTCAGAACTAAACACCTGACAATGCGGCCCTCCCTCAGGATTAAACACCTGACAATGCGGCCCTCCCTCAGGATTAAACACCTGACAATGCGGCCCTCCCTCAGTATTAAACTCCTGAGAGTGCGGCCCTGCCTTAGAACTAAACACCCGACAGTCCGGCTCTCCCTCAGTACGAAACTCCTGACAGGGCTGCCCTCCCTCATTACTAAACTCCTGACAGTGTGGTCCTCCCTCAGAACTAAACTCCTGGCAGTGCGGCACTCCATCAGTACTAAACACCTAATAGTGCGGCTTTCCCTCAGAACTGAACACCTGACAGTGTTTTCCTACCTCAGAACTAAACTCCTGACAGTGCGGCCCACCCTCAGAACTAAACTCCTGACAGTGCGTCCTCCCTCAGTACTAAACTCCTGACAGTGTGGTCCTCGCTCAGAACTAAACTCCTGACAGTGCGACCTTCCATCAGTACTAAACACCTGATAGTGCGGCCCTCCCTCAGTACTGAACACCTGACTGTGTGGTCCTCCCTCAGAAGTAAACACCTAACTGTGCGGACCTCCATCAGAACTAAACTCCTGACAGTTCGGCCCTCCCTCAGTACAAAACTCCTGACAGGGTGGTCCTCCCTCAGAACTAAAGTCCCGACAGTGCGGCCCTCTCTCAGAACTAACCACCTGACAGTGCAGCCCTCCCTTAGAAATAAACTCCTGACAGTGCTGCCCTCTCTCAGCACTAAACTCCTGACAGTGCGGCTCTCCTTCAGGACTAAACTGACAGTGCAGCACTCCCTCAGGACTAAACTCCTGACAGTGCGGCCATCCCACAGTACTAAACTCCTAACAGTGCGATCCTCCCTCAGGACTAAGCACCTGACAGTGCGGCCCTCGCTCAGAACTAAAGTCCTGACTGTGCGGCCCTCCCTCAGAAATAAACTCCGGACACTGTGGTGCTCCCTCAGAACTAAACTCCTGACATTGCGGCCCACCCTTAAAACTAAACACCTGACAATGCGGCCCTCCCTCAGGATTAAACACCTGTCAGTGCGGCCCTCCCTCAGTACTAAACTCCTGACAGTGCGGCCCTCCCTTAGAACTAAACACCTGACAGTACGGCCCTCACTCAGTCCTAAACTCCCGAAAGGGCTGCCCTCCCTCAGTACTGCTCTCCTGACAGTGCGGCCCTCCATCAGGACTAAACACCTGATAGTGCAGCCCTCCCTCAGTACTAAACACCTGCCAGAGTGGTCCTCCCTCAGAACTAAACACCTGACAGTGCGGCCCTCCATCAGTACGAAACACCGAACAGTGCGGCCCTCCCTCAGAACTGAACACCTGACAGTGTGGTCCTCCCTCAGAACTAAACTCCTGACAGTGCGGCCCTCCCTCAGAACTAAACTCCTGACAGTGCGGCCCTCCTTCAGTACAAAACTCCTGACAGTGTGGTCCTCCCTCAGAACAAAACTCCTGACAGTTCGGCCCTCCCTCAGAACTAAACTCCTGACAGTGTGGTCCACCCTCAGAGCTAAACACCTGACAGTGCGGCCCTCACTCAGAACTAAACTCCTGACAGTGCGGTTCTCCCACAGTACTAAACTCCTGACAATGCGGTTATCCCTCAGTACTAAACTCGTGACAGTGCGGCCCTCCCTCAGTTCGAAACTCCTGACAGTGCGGCCCTCCCTCAGAACTAAACTCCTGACAGTGCAGCACTTCCTCAGGACTAAACTCCAGACAGTGCAGCCATCCCACAGTACTAAACTCGTAACAGAGCGGTCCTCCCTCAGAACTAAACACCTGACAGTGCGGCCCTCCCTCAGGATTAAACTCCTGACAGTGCGGCACTCCCTCAGTACTTATCTCCTGACAGTGCGGCCCTCCCTGAGAACTAAATACCTGACAGTCCGGCAATCCATCAGTACTAAACTCCTGACAGGGCTGCCCTCCCTCAGGACTAAACTCCTGACAGTGCGGCCCTCCCTCAGAACTGAACAACTGACAGTGTGGTCCTCCCTCAGAACTAAACTCCAGACAGTGCGCCCCTCCATCAGTACTAAACACCTAAGAGTGCGGCCCTCCCTCAGAACTGAACACCTGACAGTGTGGTCATCCCTCAGAACTAAACTCCTGACAGTGCAGCCCACCCTCAGAACTAAACTACTGACAGTGTGGCCCTCCCTCAGTACTAAACTCCTGACAGTGTGGTCCTCCCTCAGAACTAAACTCCAGACAGTGCGGCTCTCCATCAGTACTAAACACCTAATAGTGCGGCCCTCCCTCACAACTGAACACCTGACAGTGTGGTCCTCCCGCAGAACTAAACTCATGACAGTGCGGCCCGCCCTCAGAACAAAACTACTGACAGTGTGGCCCTCCCTCAGTACTAAACTCCTGACAGTGTGGTCCTCCCTCAGAACTAAACTCCTGACACTGTGGTCGTCCCTCAGAAATAAACTCCTGACACTGTGGTCCTCCCTCAGAAATAAACTCCTGACAGTGTGGCCCTCCCTTAGAACTAAACACCTGACAGTCCGGCCCTCCCTCAGTACTAAACTCCTGACAGAGCTGCCCTCCCTCAGCACTCCTCTCCTGACAGTGCGGCCCTCCATCAGGACTAAACACTTGATAGTGCTGCCCTCCCTCTGTACTAAACTCCTGACAGTGTGGTCCTCCCTCAGAACTAAACTCCTGATAGTGCGGCCCTCCCTCAATACTGAACACCTGACAGTGTGGTCCTCCCTCAGAACTAAACTCCTGACAGTGCGGCCCTCCCTCAGTACTAAACCCCTGACAGTGCGGCCCTCTCTGAGAGCGAAACACCTGATAGTGCGGCTCTCCAACAGAAATAAACGCCTGACATTGCGGCCCTCGTTTGGAACTAAACTCCTGACAGTGCGGCCCTCCCTCAGAAATAAACTCCTGACAGTGTGGCTCTCCCTTAGTACTAAACTCCTGACAGTGCTGCCCTCTCTCAGTACTAAACTCCTGTCAGTGCGGCACGCCCTCAGGACTAAATTCCTGACAGTGCGGCACACCCTCAGAACTAAACTCCTGACAGTGCAGCACTCCTTCATGACGAAACTCCTGTCAGTGCGGCCCTCCCTCAGAACTAAACTCCTGACAGTATGGCCCTCCCTCAGTACTAAACTCCTGACAGTGCGGCCCTACCTCAGAACTCGACACCTAACAATGTGGCCCTCTCCTCAGAACTAAACTCCTGACAATGCGGCCCTCGCTTCGAACTAAATTCCTGACAGTGTGGTCCTCCCTCAGAGCTAAACTCCTGACAGTGCGGCCCTCCCTCAGAACTAAACTCCTGACAGTTCGGCCCTCCCTCAGAACTAAATTCCTGACAGTGAAGCACACCCTCAGAACTAAACTCCTGACAGTGCAGCACTCCCACAGGACTAAACACCTGACAGTGCGGCCATCCATCAGAATTAAAGTCCTGACAGTGCGGCCCTCCTTCAGTACTAAACTCCTGACAGTGTGGTCCTCCCTCAGAACAAAACTCCTGACAGTTCGGCCCTCCCTCAGAACTAAACTCCTGACAGTGTGGTCCACCCTCAGAGCTAAACACCTGACAGTGCGGCCCTCACTCAGAACTAAACTCCTGACAGTGCGGTTCTTCCACAGTACTAAACTCCTGACAATGCGGTTATCCCTCAGTACTAAACTCGTGACAGTGCGGCCCTCCCTCAGTTCGAAACTCCTGACAGTGCGGCCCTCCCTCAGAACTAAACTCCTGACAGTGCAGCACTTCCTCAGGACTAAACTCCAGACAGTGCAGCCATCCCACAGTACTAAACTCGTAACAGAGCGGTCCTCCCTCAGAACTAAACACCTGACAGTGCGGCCCTCCCTCAGGATTAAACTCCTGACAGTGCGGCACTCCCTCAGTACTTATCTCCTGACAGTGCGGCCCTCCCTGAGAACTAAATACCTGACAGTCCGGCAATCCATCAGTACTAAACTCCTGACAGGGCTGCCCTCCCTCAGGACTAAACTCCTGACAGTGCGGCCCTCCCTCAGAACTGAACAACTGACAGTGTGGTCCTCCCTCAGAACTAAACTCCAGACAGTGCGCACCTCCATCAGTACTAAACACCTAAGAGTGCGGCCCTCCCTCAGAACTGAACACCTGACAGTGTGGTCATCCCTCAGAACTAAACTCCTGACAGTGCAGCCCACCCTCAGAACTAAACTACTGACAGTGTGGCCCTCCCTCAGTACTAAACTCCTGACAGTGTGGTCCTCCCTCAGAACTAAACTCCAGACAGTGCGGCTCTCCATCAGTACTAAACACCTAATAGTGCGGCCCTCCCTCACAACTGAACACCTGACAGTGTGGTCCTCCCGCAGAACTAAACTCATGACAGTGCGGCCCGCCCTCAGAACAAAACTACTGACAGTGTGGCCCTCCCTCAGTACTAAACTCCTGACAGTGTGGTCCTCCCTCAGAACTAAACTCCTGACACTGTGGTCGTCCCTCAGAAATAAACTCCTGACACTGTGGTCCTCCCTCAGAAATAAACTCCTGACAGTGTGGCCCTCCCTTAGAACTAAACACCTGACAGTCCGGCCCTCCCTCAGTACTAAACTCCTGACAGAGCTGCCCTCCCTCAGCACTCCTCTCCTGACAGTGCGGCCCTCCATCAGGACTAAACACTTGATAGTGCTGCCCTCCCTCTGTACTAAACTCCTGACAGTGTGGTCCTCCCTCAGAACTAAACTCCTGATAGTGCGGCCCTCCCTCAATACTGAACACCTGACAGTGTGGTCCTCCCTCAGAACTAAACTCCTGACAGTGCGGCCCTCCCTCAGTACTAAACCCCTGACAGTGCGGCCCTCTCTGAGAGCGAAACACCTGATAGTGCGGCTCTCCAACAGAAATAAACGCCTGACATTGCGGCCCTCGTTTGGAACTAAACTCCTGACAGTGCGGCCCTCCCTCAGAAATAAACTCCTGACAGTGTGGCTCTCCCTTAGTACTAAACTCCTGACAGTGCTGCCCTCTCTCAGTACTAAACTCCTGTCAGTGCGGCACGCCCTCAGGACTAAATTCCTGACAGTGCGGCACACCCTCAGAACTAAACTCCTGACAGTGCAGCACTCCTTCATGACGAAACTCCTGTCAGTGCGGCCCTCCCTCAGAACTAAACTCCTGACAGTATGGCCCTCCCTCAGTACTAAACTCCTGACAGTGCGGCCCTACCTCAGAACTCGACACCTAACAATGTGGCCCTCTCCTCAGAACTAAACTCCTGACAATGCGGCCCTCGCTTCGAACTAAATTCCTGACAGTGTGGTCCTCCCTCAGAGCTAAACTCCTGACAGTGCGGCCCTCCCTCAGAACTAAACTCCTGACAGTTCGGCCCTCCCTCAGAACTAAATTCCTGACAGTGAAGCACACCCTCAGAACTAAACTCCTGACAGTGCAGCACTCCCACAGGACTAAACACCTGACAGTGCGGCCATCCATCAGAATTAAAGTCCTGACAGTGCGGCCCTCCTTCAGTACTAAACTCCTGACAGTGTGGTCCTCCCTCAGAACAAAACTCCTGACAGTTCGGCCCTCCCTCAGAACTAAACTCCTGACAGTGTGGTCCACCCTCAGAGCTAAACACCTGACAGTGCGGCCCTCACTCAGAACTAAACTCCTGACAGTGCGGTTCTCCCACAGTACTAAACTCCTGACAATGCGGTTATCCTTCAGTACTAAACTCGTGACAGTGCGGCCCTCCCTCAGTTCGAAACTCCTGACAGTGCGGCCCTCCATCAGAACTAAACTCCTGACAGTGCAGCACTTCCTCAGGACTAAACTCCAGACAGTGCAGCCATCCCACAGTACTAAACTCCTAACAGAGCGGTCCTCCCTCAGAACTAAACACCTGACAGTGCGGCCCTCCCTCAGGATTAAACTCCTGACAGTGCGGCACTCCCTCAGTACTTATCTCCTGACAGTGCGGCCCTCCCTTAGAACTAAACACCTGACAGTCCGGCCATCCATCAGTACTAAACTCCTGACAGGGCTGCCCTCCCTCAGGACTAAACTCCTGACAGGGTGGTCCTCCCTCAGAACTAAACTCCAGACAGTGCGGCCCTCCATCAGTACTAAACACCGAATAGTGCGGCCCTCCCTCACAACTGAACACCTGACAGTGTGGTCCTCCCGCAGAACTAAACTCCTGACAGTGCGGCCCGCCCTCAGAACTGAACTACTGACAGTGTGGCCCTCCCTCAGTACTAAACTCCTGACAGTGTGGCACTCCCTCAGAACTAAACACCTGACAGTGCGGCCCTCCATCAGAACTAAACTCCTGACAGTGCGGCCATCCCTCAGTACTAAACTCCTGACACTGTGGTCCTCCCTCAGAAATAAACTCCTGACACTGTGGTCCTCCCTCAGAAATAAACTCCTGACAGTGCGGCCCTCCCTTAGAACTAAACACCTGACAGTCCGGCCCTCCCTCAGTACTAAACTCCTGACAGAGCTGCCCTCCCTCAGCACTCCTCTCCTGACAGTGCGGCCCTCCATCAGGACTAAACACTTGATAGTGCTGCCCTCCCTCTGTACTAAACTCCTGACAGTGTGGTCCTCCCTCAGAACTAAACTCCTGACAGTGCGGCCCTCCCTCAGAACTAAACTCCTGACAGTGCGGCCCTCCCTCAGTACTAAACCCCTGACAGTGCGGCCCTCTCTGAGAGCGAAACACCTGATAGTGCGGCCCTCCCACAGAAATAAACGCCTGACATTGCGACCCTCGTTTGGAACTAAACTCCTGACAGTGCGGCCCTCCCTCAGAAATAAACTCCTGACAGTGTGGCTCTCCCTTAGTACTAAACTCCTGACAGTGCTGCCCTCTCTCAGTACTAAACTCCTGTCAGTGCGGCACGCCCTCAGGACTAAACTCCTGACAGTGCGGCACTCCCTCAGAACTAAACTCCTGACAGTGCAGCACTCCTTCAGGACGAAACTCCTGTCAGTGCGGCCCTCCCTCAGAACTAAACTCCTGACAGTATGGCCCTCCCTCAGTACTAAACTCCTGACAGTGCGGCCCTACCTCAGAACTAGACACCTAACAATGTGGCCCTCTCCTCAGAACTAAACTCCTGACAATGCGGCCCTCGCTTCGAACTAAATTCCTGACAGTGTGGTCCTCCCTCAGAGCTAAACTCCTGACAGTGCGGCCCTCCCTCAGAACTAAACTCCTGACAGTTCGGCCCTCCCTCAGAACTAAATTCCTGACAGTGAAGCACTCCCTCAGAACTAAACTCCTGACAGTGCAGCACTCCCTCAGGACTAAACACCTGACAGTGCGGCCATCCCTCAGAATTAAAGTCCTGACAGTGCGGCCCTCCCTCAGAAATAAACGCCTGACACTGTGGTCCTCCCTCAGAACTAAACTCCTGACATTGCGGCCCTCCTTCAGAATTAAAGTCCTGACAGTGTGGCCCTCCCTCAGAGATAAACGCCTGACACTGTGGTCCTCCATCAGAACTAAACACCTGACATTGCGGCCCTCCCTCAGAACTAAACACCTGACAATGCGGCCCTCCCTCAGGATTAAACTCCTGACAGTGTGGTCCTCGCTCAAAACTAAACTCCTGACAGTGCGGCCCTCCTTCAGTACGAAACACCTGACAGTGCGGCCCTCCCTCAGAATTAAACTCCTGACAGTGCAGCACTCCCTTAGAACTAAACTACTGACAGTGCTGCCCTCCCATAGCACTTAACTCCTTACAGTGCGGTCCTCCCTCAGGACTAAACACCTGACAGTGCGGCCCACCCTCAGAAATAAACACCGGACACTGTGGTCCTCCCTCAGAACTAAACTCCTGACATTGCGGCCCTCCCTCAGAACTAAACACCTGACAGTGCGGCCATCCTACAGTACTAAATTCCTAACAGTGCGGTCCTCCCTTAGAACTAAACACCTGACAGTCCGGCCCTCCATTCGTACTAAACTCCTGACAGGGCTGCCCTCCCTCAGTACTACTCTACTGACAGTGCGGCCCGCCATCAGGACCAAACACCTGATAGTGCGGCCCTCCCTCAGGACTAAACTCCTGACAGTGTGGTCCTCCCTCAGAATTAAACACCTCAGTGCGGCCCTCCCATAGCACTAAACTCCTTACAGTGCGGTCCTCCCTCAGGACTAAACACCTGACAGTGCGGCCCACCCTCAGAAATAAACACCGGACACTTTGGTCCTCCCTCAGAACTAAACTCCTGACATTGCGGTTCTCCCTCAGTACTAATCTCCTGACAGTTCGGCCCTTCCTCAGAACTAAACTCCTGACAGTTCGGCCCTTCCTCAGAGCTAAACTCCTGACAGTGCGTCCCTCCTTCAGATCTAAACTCCTGACAATGCCGTTCTCCCTCAGTACTAAACCCGTGACAGTGCGGCTCTCCCTCAGTACGAAACTCCTGACAGTTCGGCCGTCCCTCAGAACTAAACTCCTGACAGTGCAGCACTCACTCAGGACTAAACTCCTGACAATGCGGCCATCCCACAGTACTAAACCCCTAACAGTGCGGTCCTCCCTCAGGACTAAACAACTGACAGTGCGGTCTCCCTCGGAACTTAGCTCCTGACAGTGCGGCCCTCCCTTAGAACTAAACACCTGACTGTCCGGCCCTCCCTCAGTACTAAACTCCAGACAGGGCTGCCCTCCCTCAGTACTACTCTCCTGACAGTGCGGCCTTCCATCAGTACTAAACACCGAATAGTGCGGCCCTCGCTCAGAACTGCACCTGGCAGTGTGGTCCTCCCTCAGAACTAAACTCCTGACAGTGCGGCCCTACATCAGAACTAAACTCCTGACAGTTCGGCCCTCCCTCAGAACTAAATTCCTGACAGTTCGGCCCTCCCTCAGATCTAAACTCCTGACATTGCAGCACTCCCTCAGGACTAAACTCCTGACAGTGCAGACATCCCACAGTACTAAACTCCTAACAGTGCGGTCCTCCCTCAGGACTAAACACCTGACAGTGCGACCCTCACTCAGAATTAATGTCCTGACAGTGCGGCCCTCCCTCAGAAATAAACTCCTGACAGTGTGGTCCTCCCTCAGAACTAAACTCCTGACAGTGCGGCCCTCCATCAGTACTAAACACCTAATAGTGCGGCCCTCCCTCAGAAGTTAACACCTGACAGTGTTTTCCTACCTCAGAACTAAACTCCTGACAGTGCGGCCCACCCTCAGGATTAAACACCTGACAATGCGTCCCTCCCTCAGGATTAAACTCCTGACAGTGCGGCCCTGCCTTAGAACTAAACACCCGACGGTCCAGCTCTCAATCAGTACTAAACTCCTGACAGGGCTGCCCTCCCTCAGTACTAAACTCCTGACAGTGTGGTCCTCCCTCAGAACTAAACCCCTGACAGTGCGGCCCTCCCTCAGTACTAAACTCCTGACAGTGTTGTCCTCGCTCAGAACTAAACTCCTGACAGTGAGACCCTCCATCAGTACTAAACACCTGATAGTGCGGCGCCCCCTCAGTACTGAACACCTGACAGTGTGGTCCTCCCTCAGAGGTAAACACCTAACTGTGCGGCGGACCTCCATCAGAACTAAACTCCTAACAGTTCGGCTCTCCCTCAGTACAAAACTCCTGACAGGGTGGTCCTCCCTCAGAACTAAAGTCCCGACAGTGCGGCCCTCTCTCAGAACTAAACACCTGATAGTGCAGCCCTCCCTTAGAAATAAACTCCTGACAGTGCTGCCCTCTCTCAGGACTAAACTGACAGTGCAGCACTCCCTCAGGACTAAACTACTATCGGTGCGGCCCTCCCTCAGAAGTAAACTCCTGACAGTATGGCCCTCCCTCAGTACTGAACTCCTGACAGTGCAGCCCTACCTCAAAACTAGACATCTAACAATGCGGCCCTCCCACAGAAGTAAACTTCTGACAATGCGGGCCTCCCTCAGGACGAAACACCTGACAGTACGGCCCTCCCTCAGTACTAAACACCTGACAATGCGGCCCTCCCTTCGAACTAAACTCCTGTCAGCGTAGTCCTCCCTCAGAGCTAAACTCCTGACAGTGCGGCCCTCCCTCAGAACTAAACTCCTGACAGTGCGTTTCCCCTCAGTACTAAACTCGTGACAGTGCGGATCTCCCGCAGTACGAAACTCCAGACAGTGCGGCCCTCCCTCAGAACTAAACTCCTGACAGTGCAGCACTCCCTCAGGACTAAACTCCTGACACTGCATCCGTCCCTCAGTACTAAACTCCTGACAGGGTTTTCCTCCCTCAGAACTAAAGTCCCGACAGAGCGGCCCTCTCTCTGAACTAAACAAATGGTAGTGCGGCCCTCCCTCAGTACTAAACTCCTGACAGTGTGGTCCTCCCTCAGAAGAAAACTCCTGACAGTGCGGCCCTCCCTCAGAACTAAACTCCAGACAGTGCAGCCCTCCCTCAGTACTAAACCCCTGACTGTGCGGCCCTCCATTAGTACTAAACTCCTGATAGTGCAACCGTCCCTCAGTACGAAACTCCTGACAGTGTGGTCCTCCCTCAGAACTAAACTCCTGACAGTGCGGCCCTCCATCAGTACTAAACACCTGACAGTGTGGTCCTCCCTCAGAACTAAACTCCTGACAGTGCGGCCCTCCCTCAGAACTAAACTCCTGACAGTGCGGACTTCCCTCAGTACTAAACCCCTGACAGTGCGGCCCTCCATCAGTACTAAACACCTTACAGTGCGGCCCTCCCTCAGAACTAAACTCCAGACAATGCAGCCCTCCCTCAGTACTAAACCCCTGACTGTGCAGCCATCCCTCAGAATTAAACACCTGACACTGTGGTCCTCCCTCAGAACTAAACACCTGACATTGCGGCCCTCCCTCAGAACTAAACACCTGACAATGCGGCCCTCCCTCAGGATTAAACACCTGACAATGCGGCCCTACCTCAGGATTAAACTCCTGACAAGGCGGCCCTCCCTCAGGATTAAACACCTGACAGTGCGGCCATCCCTCAGAATTAAACACCTGACACTGTGGTCCTCCCTCAGAACTAAACACCTGACATTGCGGCCCTCCCTCAGAACTAAACACCTGACAATGCGGCCCTCCCTCAGGATTAAACACCTGACAATGCGGCCCTCCCTCAGGATTAAACTCCTGACAATGCGGCCCTCCCTCAGGATTAAACTCCTGACAGTGCGGCCCTGCCTTAGAACTAAACTCCTGACAATGCGGCCCTCGCTTCGAACTAAATTCCTGACAGTGTGGTCCTCCCTCAGAGCTAAACTCCTGACAGTGCGGCCCTCCCTCAGAACTAAACTCCTGACAGTTCGGCCCTCCCTCAGAACTAAATTCCTGACAGTGAAGCACACCCTCAGAACTAAACTCCTGACAGTGCAGCACTCCCTCAGGACTAAACACCTGACAGTGCGGCCATCCCTCAGAATTAAAGTCCTGACAGTGCGGCCCTCCTTCAGTACTAAACTCCTGACAGTGTGGTCCTCCCTCAGAACAAAACTCCTGACAGTTCGGCCCTCCCTCAGAACTAAACTCCTGACAGTGCGGTTCTCCCACAGTACTAAACTCCTGACAATGCGGTTATCCCTCAGTACTAAACTCGTGACAGTGCGGCCCTCCCTCAGTTCGAAACTCCTGACAGTGCGGCCCTCCCTCAGAACTAAAGTCCTGACAGTGCAGCACTTCCTCAGGACTAAACTCCAGACAGTGCAGCCATCCCACAGTACTAAACTCCTAACAGAGCGGTCCTCCCTCAGAACTAAACACCTGACAGTGCGGCCCTCCCTCAGGATTAAACTCCTGACAGTGCGGCACTCCCTCAGTACTTATCTCCTGACAGTGCGGCCCTCCCTTAGAACTAAACACCTGACAGTCCGGCCATCCATCAGTACTAAACTCCTGACAGGGCTGCCCTCCCTCAGTACTAAACTCCTGACAGGGTGGTCCTCCCTCAGAACTAAAGTCCCGACAGAGCGGCCCTCTCCCTGAACTAAACAAATGGTTGTGCGGCCCTCCCTCAGTACTAAACTCCTGACAGTGTGGTCCTCCCTCAGAAGTAAACTCCTGACAGTGCGGCCCTCCCTCAGAAATAAACTCCAGACAGTGCAGCCCTCCCTCAGCACTGAACCCCTGACTGTGCGGCCCTCCATTAGTACTAAACACCTGATAGTGCGACCGTCCCTCAGTACTAAACTCCTGACAGTGTGGTCCTCCCTCAGAACTAAACTCCTGACAGTGCGGCCCTCCATCAGTACTAAACACCTGACAGTGTGGTCCTCCCTCAGAACTAAACTCCTGACAGTGCGGCCCTCCCTCAGCACTCCTCTCCTGACAGTGCGGCCCTCCATCAGGACTAAACACTTGACAGTGCGGCCCTCCATCAGTACGAAACACCTGACAGTGCGGCCCTCCCTCAGAACTAAACTCCAGACAGTGCAGCCCTCCCTCAGTACTAAACCCCTGACTGTGCGGCCATCCCTCAGAATTAAACACCTGACACTGTGGTCCTCCCTCAGAACTAAACACCTGACATTGCGGCCCTCCCTCAGAACTAAACACCTGACCATGCGGCCCTCCCTCAGGATTAAACACCTGACAATGCGGCCCTCCCTCAGGATTAAACTCCTGACAATGCGGCCCTCCCTCAGGATTAAACACCTGACAGTGCGGCCATCCCTCAGAATTAAACACCTGACACTGTGGTCCTCCCTCAGAACTAAACACCTGACATTGCGGCCCTCCCTCAGAACTAAACACCTGACAATGCGGCCCTCCCTCAGGATTAAACACCTGACAATGCGGCCCTCCCTCAGGATTAAACTCCTGACAATGCGGCCCTCCCTCAGGATTAAACTCCTGACAGTGCGGCCCTGCCTTAGAACTAAACACCCGACAGTCCGGCTCTCCATCAGTACGAAACTCCTGACAGGGCTGCCCTCCCTCATTACTAAACTCCTGACAGTGTGGTCCTCCCTCAGAACTAAACTCCTGGCAGTGCGGCCCTCCATCAGTACTAAACACCTAATAGTGCGACCCTCCCTCAGAACTGAACACCTGACAGTGTTTTCCGACCTCAGAACTAAACTCCTGACAGTGCGGCCCACCCTCAGAACTAAACTCTTGACAGTGCGGCCCTCCCTCAGTACTAAACTCCTGACAGTGTGGTCCTCGCTCAGAACTAAACTCCTGACAGTGCGACCCTCCATCAGTACTAAACACCTGATAGTGCGGCCCTCCCTCAGGACTGAACACCTGACTGTGTGGTCCTCCCTCAGAAGTAAACACCTAACTGTGCGGACCTCCATCAGTACTAAACACCTGACAGTTTGGTCCTCTCTCAGAACTAAACTCCTGACAGTGCGGCCCTCCCTCAGAACTAAACTCCTGAGAGTGCGGACTTCCCTCAGTACTAAACCCCTGACAGTGCGGCCCTCCATCAGTACTAAACACCTGACAGTGCGGCCCTCCCTCAGAACTAAACTCCAGACAGTGCAGCCCTCCCTCAGTACTAAACCCCTGACTGTGCGGCCCTCCATCATTACTAAACACCTGATAGTGCGACCGTCCCTCAGTACTAAACTCCTGACAGTGTGGTCCTCCCTCAGAACTAAACTCCTGACAGTGCGGCCCTCCCTCAGTACTGAACACCTGACAGTGTGGTCCTCCCTCAGAACTAAACTCCTGACAGTGCGGCCCTCCCTCAGAACTAAACTCCTGACAGTGTGGCCTTCCCTCAGTACTAAACCCCTGACAGTGCGGCCCTCCATCAGTACTAAACACCTGATAGTGCGGCCTTCCCTCAGTACTAACCTCCTGATAGTTCAGCCCTACTTCAGAACTAAACTCCTCACAGTGCAGCACTCCCTCAGGACTAAACTCCTGACAGTGCGGCCCTCCCTCAGAACTAAACTACTGACAGTGCGGCCCTCCCTCAGAAATAAACTCCGGACACTGTGGTCCTCCCTCAGAACTAAACTCCTGACAGTGCGCCCTCCCTTAAAACTAAACTCCTGAAAGGGCTGCCCTCCCTCAGTACTACTCTAGTGACAGTGCGTCCCTCCATCAGTACAAAACACCGAATCGTGCGGCCCTCCCACAGAACTGAACACCTGACAGTGTGGTCCTCCCTCAGAACTAAACACCTGACAGTGAGGCCCTCCATCAGAACTAAACTCCTGACAGTTCGGCCCTACCTCAGAACTAATCTCCGCAATGTCAGGTGTTTAGTTCTGAGGGAGCACCACAGTGTCCGGAGTTTATTTCTGAGGGAGGATCGCACTGTTAGGAGTTTAGTACTGTGGGATGGCCGCACTGTCAGGAGTTTAGTCCTGAGGGAGTGCTGCACTGTCAGGAGTTTAGTTCTGAGGGAGGCCCGCATTGTCAGAAGTTTACTTCTGCGGGAGGGCCGCATTGTTAGGTGTCTAGTTTTGAGGTAGGGCCGCACTGTCAGGAGTTCAGTACTGAGGGAGGGCCATACTGTCAGGAGTTTACTTCTGAGGGAGGGCCGCACTGTCAGGAGTTTAGTGCTGAGAGAGGGCAGCACTGTCGGGACTTTAGTTCTGAGGGATGACCACCCTGTCAGGAGTTTTGTACTGAGGGAGGGCCGAACTGTCGGGAGCTTAGTTCTGATGGAGGTCCGCACAGTTAGGTGTTTACTTCTGACGGAGGACCACACAGTCAGGTGTTCAGTACTGAGGGATGGCCGCACTATCAGCTGTTTAGTACTGATGGAGGATCGCACTGTCAGGAGTTTAGTTCTGAGGTAGGAAAACACTGTCAGGTGTTCAGTTCTGAGGGAGGGCCGCACTATTAGGTGTTTAGTACTGATGGAGGGCCGCACTGCCAGGAGTTTAGTTCTGAGGGAGTACCACACTGTCAGGAGTTTAGTAATGAGGGAGGACCACACTGTCAGGAGTTTAGTACAGAGGGAGGGCAGCACTATCAAGTGTTTAGTCCTGATGGAGGGCCGCACTGTCAGGAGAGTAGTACTGAGGGAGGGCAGCCCTGTCAGGAATTTAGTACTGAGGGAGGGTCGGACTGTCAGGTGTTTAATCCTGAGGGAGGGCCGCATTGTCAGGTGTTTAGTTCTGAGGGAGGGACGCAATGTCAGGTGTTTAGTTCTGAGGGAGCACCACAGTGTCAGGTGTTTAATTCTGAGGGATGGCCGCACTGTCAGGTGTTTAATCCTGAGGGAGGGCCGCATTGTCAGGTGTTTAGTTCTGAGGGAGGGCCGCTTTTGTCAGGAGTTTAGTTCTGAGGGGGGAGGACCACAGTGTCAGGCGTTTATTTCTGAGGGAGGGCCGCACTGTCAGGACAGGCCATACATCAGTGCTAAACACCTGATAGTGCGGTCCCCCCTCAGTACTAAAGTCCTGACAGTGCAGCCCTCCCTCAGAACTAAACACCTGACAATGCAGCCCTCCATCAGGACTAAACGCCTGACAATGAAGCCCTCCCTGAAAACAAAACTCCTGACAGTGCGGCCCTCCCTCAGAACTAAACACCTGACAGTGCAGCCCTCCCTCAGAACTAAACACCTGACAATGTGGCCCTCCCTCAGAACTAAACTCCTGACAGTGCGGCCCTCCCTTAGAACTAAACACCTGACAATGCGGCCCTCCTGAGAACTAAACACCTGATAATGCGTCCCTCCCTCAGGATTAAACACCTGACAGTGCGGTACTCCCTCAGAACTAAACACCTAACAGTGCGGCCCTCCATCAGTACTAAACACCTAATAGTGCGGCCATCCCTCAGAACTGAACACCTGACAGTGTGGTCCTCCCTCAGAACTAAACTCCTGACAGTACGGCCCTCCCTCGGAACTAAACACCTGACAATGCGGCCCTGCCTCAGGACTAAACACCTGACAGTGCGGCCCTCCCTCTGTACTAAACGCTTGACAAAGCGGCCCTCCCTGAGAACTAAACTCCTGACAGTGTGGTCCTCCCTCAGAACTAAACTCCTGACAGTGCGGCCCTCCCGCAGAACTAATCAACTGACAGTGCGGCACTCCCTCAGAACTAAACTCCTGATAGTGTGGTCTGCCCTCAGAACTAAACTCCTGACAGTGCGGCCCTCCCTCAGTACTAAACTCCTGACAGTGTGGTCCTCCCTCAGTACTAAACTCCTGACAGTGTGGTCCTCCCTCAGAACTGAACACCTGTCAGTGCGACCCTCCATCAGAACTAAACTCCAGACAGTGCGGCCCTCCATCAGAACTAAACTACTGAAAGTGCTGCCCTCCCTCAGACGTAAACTCCTGATGATGCGGCCCTCCCTCAGTATTGAACTCGTGACAGTGCGGCCCTCCCTCAGTACTAAACTCCTGACAGTGCAGCCCTGCCTCAGAACTAAACTCCTGTCAGGGCGGTCCTGTTTATTCCTGTTGAATAGCTTTTGCCTGAAACGTCGATTTCGCTGCTCGTTGGATGCTACCTGAACAGCTGTGCTCTTCCAGCACCACTAATCCTGTATTTGGTTTTCAGCATCTGCAGTCATTGTTTTTACCGAACTGACAGTGAGGCTCTCCCTCAGTACTAAACGCCTGACAGTGTGGCCCTCCCATAGAACAAAATACCTGACAATGCGGCCCTCCCTCAGAACGAAACTCCTGACATTGCGGCCCTCCCTCAAAACTAAACTCCTGAAAGTGCTGCCTTCCCTCAGACGTAAACTCCTGATACTGCGGACCTCCCTCAGAACTAAACACCTGACAGTACGGCCTTCCCTCAGTACTAAACTCCTGACAGTGCAGCCATCCCTCAGTACTAAACTCCTGACAGTGCGGCCCTCCCTCAGGACTAAACAACTGACAGTGAGGCCCTCCCTTAGAACTAAACACCTGACAGTACGGCCTTCCCTCAGTACTTAACCCCTGACAGTGCAGCCATCCCTCAGTACTAAACGCCTGACAGTGCGGCCCTCCCTTAGAACTAAACACCTGACAACGCGGCCCTCCCTCAGAACTAAACTCCTGACAGTGCGGCCCTCCCTCAGAACTAAACACCTGACAGTGCAGCCCTCCCTCGGAAATAAACACCTGACAGTGTGGCCCTCCCTCAGAACTAAACTCCTGACAGTGCGGCCCTCCCTCACAACTAAACTCCTGACAGTGCGGCCCTCCCTTAGAACTAAACACCTGACAATGCGGCCCTCCTCAGGACTAAACTGCTGACAGTGCGGCCCTCCCTTAGAACTAAACACCTGACAATGCTGCCCTCCTCAGGACTAAACTCCTGACAGTGCGGCCCTCCCTTAGAACTAAACACCTGACAATGCGGCCCTCCCTCAGAACTAAACTCCTGACAGTGCGGCCCTCCCTCAGAACTAAACACCTGACAATGCGGCCCTCCCTCAGAACTAAACTCCTGACAGTGCGGCCCTCCCTCAGAACTAAACACCTGACAGTGCGGCCTTCCCTCAGTACTAAACCCCTAACAGTGCGGCCCTCCTTCAGTACTAAACTCCTGACAGTGCGGCAATATCTGAGAACTAAACACCTGACAGTGCAGCCCTCCCTCAGAACTAAACTCCTGACAGTGCGGCCATCCCTCAGTACTAAACTCCTGACAGTGTGGACCTCTATGAGAACTAAACTCCTGACAGTGCGGCCTTCCCTCAGAACTAAACACCTGACAGCGCGGCCCTCCCTTAGAACTAAACACCTGACAGTGCGGCCCTCCCTCAGAACTAAACACCTGATAGTGCGGCCCTCTCTCGGTACTAAACTCCTGACAATGCGGCCCTCTCTCAGAACTAAATTCCTGACAGTGCGGTGAAGCGGGGTGATAAACCGCCCCGTGTTTACCGTGGAGCAAGGCCCACATCGGGAGAGCCAGCAGTATCAATTTTAAAGCAAACAGTATTCATTTTAAAACAGCAGCTGCCAGCCCGACCACGTGATCGGGAGAAGGCGGCCCAAAGACAGATCCGAATACACACCAGACCAGACGCTAGTCATGACTCCAGACAATGGTCATGACTCACAGATCGAAACCCACCTTATAATCTCGTCAAGGTTCCAACTGACACACACCCATAACCTGATCATGCAAAACAGTCCTACACAAAAGGCAAACACCAAACAGGATGAATCTAACAAAGGCGGGTGCTAGCCTCCAGCCCTCACGGAGAGACAAGCAGATAGCACCCGGACCCATTTACGGAAAGATAAACAGCACACCTTTTGTGTATGCTGCCGACTCTCCGAGGACGGCAGGAAGCTTGACATTCACACATACTCCAGCCATGATTACCACCATTCACACTCATTCATACCCAATCTCCTACATCCTGACTCATGAAGTACATAACTTGTAACATCGCGCGGGGAACGGGAGAGCGATCGAGATTCGGACCTCGGTTGGTCTCCGCCGGCGTTAAACACTTTAATAAAATTACCGATTGTCGAACCGCACTCTGGGCTCGGACTGAGATTATTTCATCCGCGCTAACAACTGGGGGCTCGTCCTGGATGACGACGGCTGCTGGATCTCTGCAAAGGCTCTGGGTGAGTATCGTTACTCTTTTACCTCTCCCGTAAACGTTCCCCGGAGCCCCACAAGGGACTCCGCTGCCGGCCGTTATCCGAACCTGTGAACAGAGTGAGTCCGGCAGTCAGGTAACGATAGAGTACTCTGTAAGTGTGTGTGTGTGTGTGCGTGTGTGAGTGATCCTCCGCGGGTGGGCGATTGGGGTCGCGAAGCACTGGTAAAAGGTGTGCATGAGACCGTTTTGATTTTTGTTTACTATCAGTTATTGTTGACGTGTTCTAGTAACTGATGGACTGAATTTCCCTGGACCGACGACTTTAGGCACGAGACCTCGACAGATTGACCCTCCTGTGTAAAACACCGACAAACAAAGCCATCCTGGATACCCTCTGCAGTGGGAGTTTAGGGGATCCCATTGTACATTGATCCCGGTTTTTTATTTTGGCGCCATTCCTTGAGTCCGAGGTAGGGTCTGGAATGCCTACGCATGTGACAAGACGGGAAGTCGTCCAAACCAGCCCGACGAGCGGGGCCTCTGGGCCAAGCTTTCGCCCATTGCCTCCGCAGTCCCGGGTGGTGGCCTCTGTGGGATTCGCGCGGAGAGGTATGAGTTCACGCCCCCACCCCCCGCATACGGGCCCCTGGTTCACGCCCGGTGCTGGCGGGTACACACTGCTGCTGAACTTCAGACGGTGAGAGAAAGACTCACGGGGCTTTTTTGAGGTTGCGCGCCCTGGTACAGGCGCGCACCTCACCCTTTTTATTTCATTTTTGTTTTTTAGTGGTCTGCGCTCACGCCGCTCCCCCCCCCCCCCTTGCACACGGGCCCCTGGTTCACGCCCGGTGTTTGTGGGGCACACACGGTCGTTGTGCGTTCGGAAGTGAGAGTGAGACTCACAGTAACCCGGGGTCGCGCAATCGGGTATACACACGCGCCCCATTTGTACCTAACCCACACCTACCTTCGTTGACCCGGGGGCTAGGGTCCGATTTCAGGGAGTGGGATACCCACTGGGAGGTGAATAAGTTAGCGCCAGTTAAATCTCTTGTGCTCCCACGCTGGTAGTGTTGTTATTTCTAAGTCTTCTTTCCATTAAGACCGCTGCGTATCCCCCCCCCCCCAAACATGGCTGGCTGCACGGCAGGCGATTTAGAATGGGGGCCAGAAGGCTCCCTTACTCGTTTCATAGCCGACGAGAATAAGAAGGTCATCAAGGCTATGCTCCGATCGGGCTGGCGGCCCGCTGATCCGCTGGATGCCCAGCGGGAGTGGTGGGCCCGCCAGAAAAGGGATAGATACGAGAAAGCCTGTGTCCTTGTGCTTCAGGCACATGTTAGGCTCGCTGGCAAGGTCCAACTATACGTGCAAGATAAGCAGAAACAGGCCTCAGAACACATCGAAGCCCAGGCGCTTGCCAACCATACGATCCTACCGACATTATCTGAGCCTCCAAGCGCCCCGCCGTCTCCCACCTGGGACTGGGATGGGCTCGTGGACAACACAGGCCCCCGGGAATCACACGCAAGCCTAGCTCGCGCCGCCCCGGTTAAAGTTGAATATACCCCCGGAGGTGGGGAGAGGGGGAGACCAGCGTCCCAAACCCACAACCCCCGCCTTAAAATGACATAAGTCTCCTTAACCCCGGGTGATACCATGAAAGTCCTGGACAGGCTCCCCACCCTCAAGCCCCGCCACAACAATGCTGAATTTTGGCAGCGGCTTAGGGAGATGCAGATCTGCCACAACCTCCACAATAGGGACGTGGCCGGTCTGGTCAAGACCAAACTCCCGGAGAACCTGTGGTCCAGGCTCCAAACCATGCACCAGAATGGGTCCTGGTGCGCCAACCTCAGCGACAGCCGTCGTGAGCAGGAGGCCGCCCTTGTGGACTTTAAGGCCGATGTCAGCGAGGCTCTCGGCCACATGCCGGTCAACTGGAACGACATTGTGGCCGTCACCCAGAAACCCGGCGAGGGTGCTCAGGAATATGGGGCCCGTAGGTTCGAGGCCTTCCAGGCGCATAGCGGGATCCCCGATGTTGACCGGCAGAACCCGCATTTATCCAGCTATATAAGGACGGGTTAGGCCCCACACACCAGGCTGTCCTCCAGACAGGCCTGGTACCCTATGTCTCTTTCACGGAGCTCAAGAATTGGGCCATGTCCCTCGATAACCAAGCCCCGGCCACCGTTGCGGCACTTTCGACACCCGGGCCGCTTGTTTGCTACCGCTGCAGTCAGACAGGTCACTACAAGTTTAACTGCCCACTCTCCTTCCTGCACCCCGGAGACCCTGAATTGGGAGGGGGCAGCCCTGGCCAGGGCAGGGACAGCCCAGGTCAGCACCGGGGCCGTTCCCCACCGCAACATGCCCACCGTCGGCGCCCCTCGCGCCCCAGCGAACAGGGAACTCCCAGGCAGGGAACCAATGGCGACCCACGGCCGCAAAAACCCCACAAACCCCACAGCCTTGCCCGAAGCCTTCCCCCCCTGACTGGGATCAGCTCAGTCGCGGGCAGATGCTCGAGCTCTTACAGCTACTCACCCGGCGTAAGGACTGAGTAGCGTCGGCCCCCGCCGAGGGAGCCGACCCCCGTATCTGGGTTTCTGCATCGCTTGGGGGCCGCCAATGCAACATTTTGATAGATACGGGGGTGTCAGTCTCCCTCACCGACCTCGACCTCCCTTCCACCTATCACTCCATTTCAATCACGGGGATGGGGGGAAGCTCGGTTGTGGCCCTCCATAGTGAGGCCACCCTCCTGGAGATCGATGACATTCTACTCCCCGTCCACTTCTGGGTTTGCCTGAAATCGGAAGGGACAATCCTGGGCATTGACCTGCTGGGCGAACTGGGAGCGGTGGTGGACGCGTTCCACCGGCGCCTCCTATGGACGTCCCACAAATCCCATAAGAGCATCCTTGAGGGTAGATGGGTCCCCACTAGATCGGTCGCTGCACTCTCGCCCTGCGTCCCTATCACCCGGGACTGGACCGGAGACGGCGCCTTCGGAACAGTCTGCCAGCTGGTCCCGGAAGTCTGGGCCACGGGCAAGCAGGATTGCGGCCTTGTCCATTCCCCTCCCGAGCGGATACTCGGCCCTGTACACCCCCCGCACCGACAGTACCCGATCAAACCCGAGGCGCTGCACACCACGGAGACCATTGTGGTCGAACTCACCAGCCGTGGTGTCTTGCGACCCGCGGTGTCCACTACCAACTCCCCCATATGGCCAGTCCGTAAGCCGGATGGGAGCTATCGGCTCACCATCGATTATGCGGCACTCAACCGGGTCACACCTAAAGAGCACCCCATTGTTGCCAGCCCGTCAACCATCTTTAACGGCCTAGAGCCTTCCCACCGGATCTTTACGGTCCTGGATGTGGCAAACGGCTTCTGGTCCATCCCGCTGCGCCGTGACTCTCAGGACAAGTTTGCCTTCACGCTGCGAGACAGGCAATACACATGGACCCGGCTGCCTCAAGGCTTTCACAACAGCCCCAACATTTTCCACAGGGTCATGAGTCGGACCCTCGAGGAATGCGACCTATCCCCTTTCTCTAGTACCCTCTTGCAGTACGTGGACGACCTCCTGATCGCGTCCACAGACGCGCGCTCCCACCTGGGAGCCCTGACCACCGTCCTGCGCACCCTTGCCTGGGCAGGTTTTAGAATCAGCCCCACAAAGGCCCAGATCGGCCTGGCCACAGTCCGATACCTGGGCCACGACATTAGCCAGGGTAACAAGACCCTGCCTCCCGATCGTAAGTCGGCCATTGCCGACATGCCACGGCCGGACACGGCCTTTTCAACTACTGCCGTACCTTCATAGCGCCTTTTGCCACCATCGCTGAACCCATCCAGCGCCTGGTATAAGGGGGTAGGCCCGGGACAGAGAGGGAGAAGTGGGGCCCCGAGCAAGACGATGCCTACTCCAAGCGAAAAGCCCACCTCCTCAGTGCCCCGGCCCTGCGCCTTCCCGATCTCTAAGCCCTTTCACGTCTTCTATAGCCTGGAAGGAGGGTTCTTTCGTGCTGTGGTCACCCAACTCTCCGGGGAACGCATGAAGCCCGTAGGGTACTACTCTACTAAGGAGTCCCCGGTCGTGAGGGGGATGCACCGCTGCGTGGCCGCACTTGACTGCGCCGGGTGGGCGGTCCGAGTGTGCGAGCCGGTCACCATGTCCAGTCAGATCATCCTGCACACCGGAAACACTACAGTGGAGCTCCTGATTACAGGACGCCTCCGAACCATCTCGGACGCCCGTAGGGCAACCTGGGAGGCAGTCCTCCTCCCCCGGGACCAATCCATTAGAATAGTTAGGGACACGGGAACGAACCCCACGGATGAGATTATAACTGTAGGGGAACCCCACCACTGCCAGGCTGTCATGGATTCGGCTGAGGAGGACTATGTTACCGATAGTCCTATCTCGGACCCCGACCTGGTCCTATACGTTGACGGCTCACGCCGGTTGGTTGAGGGGTCCTACCGGACGGGTTGGACAGTGGTCGACGACACGGGGGCCACCCGAGAACAGGGGACATTAGACGGCGATACCTCAGCCCAAGTCGCGGAGCTGGTCGCCCTCATGGCAGCGCTCCGCATGGGAGCAGGCAAGCGGGTGAATATTTTCACCGACAGCCAGTATGGTTTTGGGGTAGTCTATGACTACATGACAGCATGGAGCCGCCGGGGTTTTGTCACGGCCAGCGGCGGCCAGATAAAACACGAGAACACAGTCCGTGACTTAGTGGCGGCAGCGCGCCTTTCCCTGCTTGTGGCCGTTGTAAAAATCAAGGCGCATCATCGGGCCACCACCACCAAACAGTTAGGGAACCATTGGGCCGACCAGGCCGCCAAAGCCGCCGCAGGTGCCCCTCTACCCCCCCTACGCGCTGTGCCTGTGAATGAAGTCGGGAGGTTAACGTCCTGGACGTCCAGAATGGCGCTCAGCCCAAGGAAAGGGAGGACTGGAGGGCAAGGGGCGCGATCCCCGACCCCGATGGGGTGTAGCAAGTTAGTGGCCCCCGCGGCCATCAGGACAACCCTGAAACGACTACATCACAAGCTCGACCACGTAGGCCGGGAGGGAACCCTCGCGAGGCTGCACACCGACTGGTGGTGGCCCGGACTTGCCCGCGACATGGCCAAGCACTGCCGCTGGTGCATTATCTGCACCCAACATAACCCAGGGAGGCCCTTGCGCATTCCTATGGCCCACCAACCACGGGCCAAAGGGCCCTAGGAGAACCTCCAGGTCGACTTCACAGGACCCTTGCCCGCCAGCCGCGGCAAGAAGTACTGCCTGGTCATAGTCGACCAATTCACGCGCTGGGTAGAGGCTTTCCCGACACGGGACTGAACATCAGCCACTGTGGCCAGAATCCTGGCATTCGACATCTTTCCTCGATGGGGGGGTCCCCCTCCAGATCGACTCAGACCAGGGAACACATTTCACGGGACGCGTGATGAAACTGGCCTGCCGCCTCCTGGGTATCAGGCAGCGCTTCCATGTCCCCTTCCACCCCCAGAGTTCGGGCATGGTCGAACGCATGAACCGGACCCTCAAAGCGGCGAAAGCGATCGCCGAGACCAGTCAGGGCTGGGTGGATGTCCTGCCCTGCATTCTGATGCGCCTCAGAGCCACCCCGGGCCGTTCCACTGGCCTCACTCCCTTCGAACTCATGACGGGCAGGGCCATGCGACTACACAAGACCGTCATCGAAGGGGGTGAGGACATGGCCCCACTTAGGGATAGGATGGCCCATTACATCAGATAGGTAGACGCGCAGTTGCAGGCCCTCAGACAGACCGCCCGCGATCAACAGGACATCAGGGACCAAACGAAACAGCAGCAACAACCGCCTCCCCAACCCCTCCCGGGCGTTGGGGACAAAGTCCTGGTCCGGGCCGCCCCCAACCGGCCCGGCTTCGCCACTCGGTGACTGGGGCCGCACGAGATCATCCTCACCAGCGACACCTGCGCCTGCATCGATATGAAGGGGAAGGGCAGGTGGAAACATTGGTCCCAACTTAAACCTTTCCCCCAGGGCCCGGCTGGACGGACGACAAAGACTTAGTCTGTGGTCCCCGTCCCTAACCACACGGGGCCAATGTGTGGAGTGGCCGGAACATCGGCCCAGCCACCTGACTGGTAGCCACAACCGACGGATTCCCCCTGATCACCCTCACTCCCCCGACACGCCTGACGAGATTTTAAAATTTTCTCCCCTGACAGCAACAGTGGTCCAGGGGAGGGGGGGGGGGCGGAGGGGGCCGCAGAATACATGTACGTTTACTGATCATACACCCTGACGAGGGTGTCTCTCTGTCTCTCTCTCTCCCTTTCTCTTTTCTTTCACAGATCATGTCCCACCGTTGCACCGTCCTCCACATCCTCCTCTTCGCCATAGGACTTGTGCCCTCTTCCTCCGGAGCTTCAGACAACTTCTACCGCCATGGCGTTGCCTTCAACTCATCCAGTGCCATCTGCATCCCTGCGAGGGATAAGCCTGACGAGGTCGACACATTTTTTAACGCCTGGCTGGAGGTCCTCCCGGACATACAGACAATCTGCCTACTCTGCACATCGGAGCACGACCGACGACCAACCTGCCTACGATGTGCAGAGGCTCTAGACCGGGGGCGGGGGAGGAGGGTGCATGTTCGGAACGATGTGCATTATGCCAGACGACCTTGCTTCAGCCCTGGCCTTCAACGCGTTCGCGATACGGGACCTGTCCTTTTGCGGTTACTATGAACCGACTAATGCCGCCGTGATTTCTCCGTATTTGTGTTTCTCGCCCCCCCCCCCCCTAACCACACCACCAACAACCACGACTCCAGAGATACTACCATGCCCCTCTCTGAGGCCAGGGCCCGCGGGGGGACTGGTATTATGGGAGGAGGGGGAAGTCCTTTATGAAAACGTCCGACACGAGGTCGTGCCCGTGCTGGTCAATATATCGGGTATCCGGGTACCGGAATATTGCACAGCACAGGTACGCAGCCTATACATCATAATGGGAACAGAGGTGATAGAGAGGGCTATAGATGACATGGGGGCAACCCACTATTGAACTGACATACACAACACACAACGATACAGACGGGACATTATCAGTGACGCCCTCACAGGACTCAACACAGGAACATCCGTGGTAAACTCCCTAGATATCCAGGGCCTTAACGAGAAAATCGAAGAGCGAAAAGGGGTGATGAGAGACCTGTTAGCGAGATCCCTCACACACCAGGCAGAACAGGCATTTCTGGGGGAAGAGGGAGCACACCTTCAGCTCGACGGCATTGCAGTCCTGGAGACACATGGCCACACCAACAACCGCCTTATTGATCGGGAAAGGGAGAATACGGCTCACATTCAGGAGGGGCAGCTGTGCCATGCGTATGGCCTGTGGAGGGTAGCCCAGATCCGACACAACCTGGATTAGATACAAAGGGGGGAGGTGTCCAATTGGATCGATAGCACCAAACTGGCCTCACTCGCAGGACGCTCCGGGCCATTTGATAGCCGGACCCTGAAGGGAATGGCCCGGGTGTACCCGGTGATTCCCGACTGTGAGGTTAGTGAGGCAACGGGAGTCGGGATAGTCCTCCTGATCCCAGTGGTCACCCCGGGGTCTGGGCCATTTCCACTGTCCACATTGGAAACGTTGGAGTAATACGGGAAAACGCCTCCCTCAGATATATTATGGCACACGACACAGCCATCTCCCGAGACGGCGCAGTGTACGCGGTGCCGCTTGCAGGCTGCAAACAGCGAGGGGCAATCACAATCTGCCCCCGCCCCTTACGGCGGAGTGAAACAGCGGAATGCGGGTTCAACCGTACACAGGGTTGCACCCTTGAGATCGAACCCACGGGCCCCCACTTCACGAGGGCGGGGTATGGTGGCAGAGGACAATATTGTGTCTCTACCCTTGAAACATCCTTCTGGTTCAACGGACTGCAATGCCCAATTCCCCAGCACGAGTTCTGCTTTACCCCTAGGCGCCCAGTGACGATTGGACAAGCCCATATCTTGGAGGTCCGACATCGGGACCCCGAGTCTATACAGGCTGCCGACAAATTCAGAAACACCCTTAGGGAGTACCAGGAGCCCGAACAAGCCCACATCCCACATTTGGCCGAGGTCTTGCGGGAACTTAGGACCCAGGTGGGACACTCAGTAAAACTGTACCATCAATTACAAGCCCATATCAAAGACCTAGAGGAGGATTCAGAGACAGCTCTGCAGACCCAGGGCTGGGCCCAGAGGGTTTGGAACTGGGGCCTGAATGTCAACATACACCCCTGGGTCAGAATCATCTCCCATGCCATCATGGGGGTACAGTTACTGCTAGCTCTGGCCTGGCTCCTGGAGGCATGTCACTCATGCTGCCAACGTAAGAAACGAAAGGCCAGAAAGGCCATGCTCCACGCCATGGACTCCTGGCGAGTAATCAGACACCACGAGCTCACGGGGCTCGAACTAATGTAACCATCTCCCGGGACTATCCAAAGGCCCCATGACTGCAGCATGGCGGCCGGCAGAATGTACCGGGCAGGGTAACAGCTTTTAAGATGTCAGCTTCGGGGGCGTGGCCAACCCCTTGCCGAAAGGGGAGCTGAAGGCGGGTATAAACCGCCCCGTGTTTACCGTGGAGCAAGGCCCACATCAGGAGAGCCAGCAGTATCCATTTTAAAGCAAACAGTATTCATTTTAAGACAGCAGCTTCCAGCCCGACCACGTGATCGGGAGAAGGGGGCCCAAAGACAGATCCGAATACACACCAGACCAGACGCTAGTCATGACTCCAGACAATGGTCATGACTCACAGATCGAAACCCACCTTATAATCTCGTCAAGGTTCCAACTGACACACACCCATAACCTGATCATGCAAAACAGTCCTACACAAAAGGCAAACACCAAACAGGATGAATCTAACAGATACTTTGGAAGTAACAAAAGGGGTGCTAGCCTCCAGCCCTCACGGAGAGACAAGCAGATAGCACCCGGACCCATTTACGTAAAGATAAACAGCACACCTTTTGTGTATGCTGCCGACTCTCCGAGGACGGCAGGAAGCTTGACATTCACACATACTCCAGCCATGATTACCACCATTCACACTCATTCATACCCAATCTCCTACATCCTGACTCATGAAGTACATAACTTGTAACATCGCGCGGGGAACGGGAGAGCGATCGAGATTCGGACCTCGGTTGGTCTCCGCCGGCGTTAAACACTTTAATAAAATTACCGATTGTCGAACCGCAATCTGGGCTCGGACTGAGATCATTTCATCCGCGCTAACACCACTAAAACCATCCATGTCCCTAAAACATCCTCTTTGTGGCTGTATCCAAGCTCATTCCCTACAGCTACACCTCCTTCTGTTTGAACAACCATTGTAATCATTTGTAACCATTCGTAACCTGAGGTCACACATTTTCTTGGTAATCCCAATATTATCTCTAATGATGAGAGTTCTCCATCCTCCTTCCCATTTGGCCTGACTTACCGCAATGTTGTGTAGCTGTGAATATTACTGCCCCACCATTTTTTTCGCCCTGTGCCCACGTCTCCATGATGGCGATCAGATAGAAATCACACGTGCATATCCCTTATTGCAGATACCTTGTGCATTCAAATTAAGAAAATGTAATTTACTTTTTTCCCCAATTTCCTGTCACAAACCTATTTGCTGAGGTACAATTTTAATTAAACTCAGTCTCTTCCTGTTCCTTCCTGTTTGTCTTCATCCACACCCCCATGGTGTTCCAATATTTCAAGCTTTTCTCTGAACTTGGGAATTTCCTTTCAGCTGAGCACTGTCCCCCCTCATCTATGTCGGTTTAAAGCAGACTGTATAATCCTGGTCACATGGTCAGCACAGTAGGAGCCCATCCCAATAAAATAGCCTGTCTCCCTGAGGACTGGTAGCAGTGCTCACTGATTCAGAACCACTTCTGCTGCCATCATGGTTTGACCCTGAAATCTTCCTGCAATCTTGTAATATCGCTCTGTATCTTTCCATGTGGTATCCCTCACTGTGAGGGTCTAATTGCTGTCTCTGTCAGCATATCTTGCTCTTGCAGCTACTCTTGAGCCAACAGAATTCTCCACTCCCCAGAGACACAGCAACACAGCCCAGGGATGGAGACTGGGATTTCCCCGATCTTTGTTAAACTCAGTCCCATTCTATATATGTAAACCTCACTTCAACAGTTTCGTTTACCATTCTGCCTCTTTCTTTGTCTCCTGCAAGTAATTAGGATGTTCCTCTCTCAGCCGAATTCCAAACTCCTGTCTTGTACATAATTACATTGAAGATGGTTGGTCAGCCAAAAAGTGATGGAGAGTGCGATCTGGAGCCTTCAGTAAATCCAGGTTAGATAATTCACAGTGAACAGCACAAGGAGGAGTTAGTGGCCTTCTATATGCGGACCTGGAAGACAGGACATAGATACAGTGTTGGGCAAGGAAAAGCAACATCCTAGGCTTCATTCCCACCATTTCGTGAAGGTCCTGCTTTCATCTTTGCTGTACTGGTCCTTACTGAGACAGCACAGGAAGCTCCTATCATCCATACGATGCTCTCTGTCTGTCAGGTTCTCCAATCCCTAACACCATATTCCCTAAACTTCTCCAGTGGATACTAAATTCCTTCATCCCTGTAAACCCCGACAGTCCTGTCTGTCCTTGTAAACCCCTCCTACCAATGTCAATGTATTTGCCTTTAACCTCTCCATCCGTCCCGATCCGTGAAAACTTCTCCAGCTCCTAAAACCCGGCCTTATCTGTGAAAAGCTCTTCAGTCCACTGAGCTGTCCCAATCTGTGTATTCCCTTCCAGACCTGAAATACCTCCCTGTCTTTGTAACTATGTCAGGCTCCTACCTGAGAATTTCACTATCTGTGAAATCTCCCAAGGAATCCTGACCTGAGGAACTTCCTCCACCTGTTAACATCCACCATGGCTGTGGATACCACCAAGTTCTACAGTCCCTGTCATGGAATTTAGTCTCTACAATCCTAATGATGACGCTCAACTTTTCCTCTCTAAAACAGACTCAATCTCTGTAAACTCTGCTGGTCCCTACTACCCTACCTATGCATGTAATCTGCTTCAGTCACTCCAAATCTTTATACCATTAACGACATCCCCATATGACTACACTATTTATTTCTGTTACCTTCATGGGCTGCCGTAATTCTCACCATGTACCATCCCTACATCTTTCCGTTTCTCTGAAAAATCCCCCTTATTTGTATATCAATGTCACCTGTTCCAGCCTCCTCAACTCTCCTAATCTCTGTAGAAACCGTACTGTCAAATCTGTTCCAATAACCTCTGACCTCCTGATCTTTCTAACTCCCTTTAGTTTTGAAAATCTTTCCATTTCTGAAATATAATACAGTGCCTGAAGACCTGCATACCTTTGTATGCTCATCCATTCCCAACAACCTTCCCTGTCTTTGTAACATCCTCCTGTACCTTGAAGCCTCTTCAGGCGCTGCACTTGCTCTCTTTCTGCTACGTTTCCCTGCTCTTAGAAATCTCCCTATCTATGATCCCCTGTAGTCTCTGCAACCCTCCCTATCTCTAACCCCCACCAAAACCCTCCCTACATCTTGTACCACTTCCAGTCCCTTCAGCACCTTTTATAACTGCAATCTCCACATTTGCCAAGGCTACTCCAGTTCTAACAATGTCTGTCGGAATCTGAAACCCACAAGCTCTCTAACCGGTCTATAATCCATTAACATCTGCAGCCACCACTACTACCTTTCTTCGATCCTCCAGTCCCATTATGCTTCCCATTCTTGCATTACTAAAGCCTGTGTCCGAAATCTTTCTTGTCTTTCTAAATTGCTTAATTCCTCCACTATATTCATATAAATCTACAGCCTCCCTCTCTGTGAAACCTCTTCCAGTCCTGACAACACCCCAATCCATGGAACCCCTTTAATCTTCCCTTGTTGGGTAATCCCTTGAGGTTTCTGGTGGTTTCCCAATCTCAGCACCAACCCAGTTTTTGTGACTCTCCAGTTCCCATCAGACTCACTTTCAATGCCAGCTCATCCAGACTCTACCCCCATCTGTAATCTCCTTATCCTTCTCCAAATTCTTCAAACCTAATCTACTTAAACCTCACCTGCCCCCCAACCCTCCTGACCACAGGAACCACTTTCAGTTTGTGCAACCCTCCCCATCTGTGTAACTATCTCCAACCCAGTAACCTGGCATTGTCCATTGCCTTCCTGTCTCTGTAGCCTCCAGATCTGAGAAGCCTTCTTGTATCTGTAAACTTCTTCAGTCACTACAACCTTCCATATCTCTGATCATATGTACAATACTCTTCTCCCTGAAACACCCATCTGTGCCTTTCAGCCTGTCTGCCTCTCCCTACATCTATCCCTATCCCTATCTCCAGAATCTAAACCAACTCCCTCTATCTCTGTAAATTCCTCCAATTCCCAAACCCCTTGCTCCCGCTGACATTCTTGACCAGATATAATTCTGTTTAACTCGAACACCCTGAAGCCCTGTAAGCCTCCCTATCTCTGTAACCTGTACCCATCCGTTCAACCCCCCCAATACTGAGGAAGGACTCCCTGCATTTGCCATAAGGCAGATGGAATGACAGTGAACAGATATGATGGAACTGTCATTCCGGAGATGTAGCTGCAGAATGACCATCGCTGGGAAGAGAATATTCAAGGGTTGTTGGAATGTAGGCAGGCTAGGCAAAAAGACAACAAGGTGTGAAGAAAGGATGAGGTTGATGCAATAATGAGACAGTCATGTGGATCTGAAGATCAAATTTTGGAGTCTATTTGGATAGAGTAAGCAGCAGCATCCGTTAGTAGGAATTCTTTCATAGGCACCAGGCAGTGATTGTAAAATCAATATGGTTACAGTCGGGATACTGAATATACTTGGATGGAATCCTGGATTGGATACGAGATGGTTTTCTATAACATCATATCAAGGAGCCATCAACAAAATTTTCTATTGTAGAGGAAATGCTGTGTAATAATAAATATTTAAACATCCCAGTCTAAAGGAGTTTTGTGAGCAGAGACCCACAATATTTTAATGTAGATACTCAGTTTGAATTCAGACCATAAGATGTCGGAGCGGAATTAGGCCATTTGGCCCACTGAGTATGCTCTGCCCTTCAATCAGTTCATGGCTGATCTGATGCTCTTCAATTCTACTTTCCTGCCTTTTCCACAACACTCTTGTTTCCCTGATTCACTAAATTCTGACCAAGTCTGCTGTAAATATTCTTAATGACCCAGCCTCGACAGCCCCCTGCAGTCAGGAATTCCCACAGAGTCCCTACCCTCTGAATGAAGACATTCCTCCTCATCTCCATCTTAAATGGGTGAGCCCTTGCTGCGACTTTCTGCCCCCTGGTTACAGATTATCACACAATTGAAATGAAAGGTAGTGACAAATATAATTATTGCAGGTGAAATGAAAATTGGTGGAGTTGGGCTTACTGAGCAAGGAGATCCAAGTTTTCAGGAGGTTAAAGATCAGTTGGAATGATGTGCAGAGAAATGGCAAATTGAGTTTAATCTGGACAAGTGTGAGATGATGTCTGATGTCAAAGTCAAGAAGAAAGTTAGGATAGTGAGGGATCTTGATATACAGAAGGATCTTGGTGCAAATCAGTAACTCCGTGAAAATGGCAACAGAAGTGTTTCAGATGGGAAAGAAAGCAAATGGAACACTGGCCTTCATCGGTCACAACGTTGGGTATAGTGGTTTGCATCTGATGTTATCATTGTATAAAATTTCTGTTTGGTCACATTTGGAGTACTGTGTGCAGTTCTCATCACCACACAATAGGAAGGATGTAGAGGCTTTGTAGGGGGTGCTAAAGTGGTTTATCAGCATGTTGCCTGTGTTAGGTTTTTTTTAAGGATGTATTAGCTATAAGAGGAAATTAAACAAAGTTGGATTGTTTTGTGAGAGTATCAGAGGCTGACAGATGACCAGGTACAGGAGTATAATATTAAGACAGGGACATTAGGAGAGGGGCAGATAATGTGGATAGTCGGAATCTCTTTTCCAATGTGTAAGTTTCAAACACTAGAGCATACATGTTTGAGCTGAGACCGAAATAGTACAGCCCTGGTTAGACCCCACTTGGAATTCTGATCCTTTCATTACAGGAAGGATATGGAAGCTTTAAAGAGGGTAAAGAGGAGATTTACCAGGATGCTGCCTGTACTGGAGAACATGTCGTATGAAGAAAGGTTGAGGGAGCTAAGGCTTTTCTCATTGGAGTGAAGAAAGGTGAGGGATGACTTGGCAGAGGTGAACAAGATGATGAGAGGCACAGAGAGAATGAATAGTGAGAAACAATTTTTGCCCTGACATAAATAGCTATTACAAGGGGGTATAATTTTGAGGTGATTAGCAGATGGTTAAGGGGACACTTCAGAGGTAGGTTCGTTACATATAGAGTGGTGGATGGGTGGAATCCACTGCCAGTGGTGGCAGTAAAATTAATGCATTTAATATACTTCTGGATAGGTACATGGCTGATAATAAAATGAAGGGAATGTAGGTTAGGTGGATTTTACGTTCGAACAAACGATTGGCATGACATCATGGCCGAAGGGTCTTGTGCTATACTGTTCTGTGTTCTGTGTCTGTATGGTAAACTGGGTAATAAATTCAGATCAATGTAAGAGGATATGGCATTCAGGAGGTGCTAGTGAACTGGATACACAATTGGCTTGATGGTAGGAGAAAGAGGGTGATGAGAGACATGTTGTTTTTCTGACTGGAGACATGTGACCAGCGGTGGAGTGGGTCCCCTGTTGTTTGTCATTTGGACAAATGGTTTGGATGGGAATATTGGGTTCCTGTCAAGTAAGTTTTTTGGGTGACACTGAAATTGTTGGTAAAGTGGACAATGAAGAAGGTTATCGATGATAAACAGGATGAACAGTATCTGCTGATGAGCAGTACCTGCTGATGAACAGTATCTGCTGATGAGCAGTACCTGCTGATGAACAGTATTGGTATGACAGAGGGTGATTGTAGGCTGAAGAATAGCAGATGGAGTTTAATTAGATAAATGTGAAGTGTTCCATTTTGGTGAAACAAATCAGGGTGGGACTTGTACAGTTGATGTTCGGGCCCTGGGTAGTGTTGTCAATCAGTGACCCAGGGGTGCAGGTACACAGTTCTTTGAAATTGGTGTCACAGGTAGACAGGCTGGTGAAGCAGGCGTTTGGGATTGTTACCCTTCATTGGGCAGAGCATTGAGAGTAGGAGTTGGGATGTCATGGTGTGGCCACCATGAAACCATTGTTGATCAGTAGGAAGAATTGATCTGGTTCACTTACTTCCTTTAGTCTGGAACACCTAACATTCTGACATGCTGTGGCCGACATGTGAATCCAGACCTACAACAGTATGGCTGACTCTGAGCGACCCTCTGGATAATTAGCAGAAGGGCAAAGATTCCTTGCCCAATCAGTGACATCCTCATCCCATGAATGAATAACTGAAAGTACATAACTTGCAAGGTTTGTGAAGGTTTAGTTTTAGGGTGCAGGTTTGCTGGCTTCACTTGGAGGTCGCCACTAATGATGTTACCTAGCCAGGTAATGAAACATCTGGATATCAAACCTACAGCTCAGCGAGCAAACCTACACCCTAAAGTACGTACCTTCCTTTCCTAACTCTGCAAACCCCTCCCTCTGTACCAATCCGTACTGGCTTTGTAACACTGTTCAGGCCCTGACCACTCTCAACACCACCAGTACCTTCACCTCTCCCTGTTCCTATCGTGTCAATGATTCCCCTTCCCACTGCCCTCCTCCTGCTAGCAGACCCTTTGCAATCCCTTTAAAACTTACTCCTAAAACACTCTCTCACTTCAGGATTTTAAGTAATTTTTGGTGATCTTCTCAGTCTGATAATCTAATATGATTCATTTTGTCCTGAGTGAGGGACAGGTGGGAATTGCTTGCTGAAGTTTTGTCTGTTTTAATGGAATGTCCTTTTGTTGAGTGTTTTACACTGTTCCTTCAAATGTTTTCCACTGTTCATTTACACACTCACATTTCAGTCTGTTTAGCCTGTTTATCTTGGTCAGTTTTCCTCTCAAGCTCATGTAATTGGCTATTTTTGTTTCTAGATGTAGCTTGTTCTTTCTGTGAGTCACTTTAAAACTTTATATTTCTTTAAACTACACTTTATCCAAATATCCCAGAGGATCTCCCCAGGTGACATTACTTATTCACTACGTTTCATCACACAACGGTCGGTCTGAGATAGTAATGTCCCTAGCCAGTTGCACAATGTGTTATTCAAAGATACCCGGAAAAAAAATCTCCGCACTCCCTTCCAATATCACTGTTATCATTGTGATTATCCCAGATTATATGAATATTGAAGTTACCCAAAATTATCACAATGTGTTTATTTTTTAAAATTCCAATGAGTTCCTGTTTAATGCAGTGATGAGCAATGAAATGCCTAAAACTGTTCTGCTACTTGTGTCCTTGGCAAGTAGTCGCCAGAATTTACATTCAGACTGACTCTACTTCATGATCTGTGGCCAAATGCTTTTCACTGTAATGCCTTTGTTATCCATTATCGTTATCGTTGTCCATTTGCCTGAATTTGCACAAGATTGTAAACCATTGAGTATTTATGTTCACCCTGTAACCATGTCTCTCTGGTGTCTAAATCCCACTTATCTCTGTGTCACAAATCCATCTACCTTATTGAGACTTTGTCCATTTGACAAAAACACATAATTTACTTTTTGCCACAATTTCCTGTCACAGCCCAATTCGCTGATGTGCCACTTTAGTTCAGCTTTGTCCCACCCTGTTATTTTCTGATTGTTTTCAGCCACATTCTCATGCTGCTCCAATGCTTCACCTTTTCCCTTTGCATTTGGAAAGCTCCTATCACCTGACCCCGTCCCTGCATCCTCTCTGACAGTTTAAAGCCCTGTCCATAAACCTACTGACACAATTGGCCGGGGCCCTGGTCCCAGCACAGTTCCAATTGGACCATCCTAATGGATTTTTTTTTTTAAAGTGTGGTGTGAGTCTCTGTCTAACCAGCCTTTCTTGCCCAGCCCTGGCTGCCCTTGAGCTGAGTAACTTGCTCGGCCATTTCAGAGGGTAACTGAGAGGCAAACACTTTGCTGTGGGGATGTCGTGCAGACCACATGAGGATGGGCAGATGCCCTTCTCGAAAGGACAAGTGTTTGGGCCATTTTTTGTACATCTGCAATGGTCTCATACTTATTTATGGACTGTTAATTACTACTTTTTAAAACTATTGATTTCAAATTTCTCCATTTCTGATGGTGGGATTCAAATCTGCCTCCCCCAAATATTAACTGAAATTTGGGATACATGCTCTCACAATAATACTTCGTCTGCTCACTGGCTGCTCATCCCTGAGCACTGACACCACGCATCATGAAGCTAAACCCGTTCTTGCTACACACTTGTTTGATCCTGAAATTATCCTGAACTCTGGTGATATCACTCAGTGTCTCTCCATGTGGTATCCCTCACTGCGTGGGTCTAGTTGCTGCATCTGTCGGCGCCTCTCACTCTTGCAGCTACTCCAGATCCTGAGCCAACAGAATTCTCTACTCCAGAGAGACGCAGCAACACAGGCCAGGAATGGAGACTAGGATTTTCCAGATCTCTGTGGGACACAGTACCATTCTCCATGTGTAACCATCACTACATCAGTCCAATTTCCCATTCTGTCTATTTCTCTGTCTCCTGTAGGCACTCAGGAAGTTCTGGACTCCATAGATTCCCAACTACTGGGTGTCTCGTCCATCACCTCGTTGAAGATGGTTGGTCAGTAAGAGAGACAAAGGGAAGGGAGATCTGGAGCCTTCAATAAATCCTGCAGCGAGGTAAGATCACTCACAGTGCACAGCGCAGAGAGGAATGAGAGGGCTCCAAACATCGGCTAACAAGATATGACATAGATACAGTGCTGGAGGGGAAGCACTGTACAGATCCACCCAAGGATCAATTACTGCCTCTACTTTATGTTGTACTAAGACAGCATCGGGAGTTCACAGTTATCGATCCAGGCCTGTGCTGTCTTAGTGAGCATCAGTATAACAAAGGGCAAAGCAGGTCTCCCACAAGAGGATGGGAATGCTGCCTCAGATCTTCCTGTTCTGTGGTCCCTCTCCAACCCTGTATCTATCTCATGTCTCATTGACCAGTGTCTTGAAAAATGTGTAACTCCTACATCAGCTCCAGTCACCGTAACCTCCTCCCTTTCCGATAGCCTCTCCACATATTTCAAATGTGCTGCCCTCCAGATACCATCCCTGTCTCTGTAACTTGCTTCAGTGTCTACAACATGCCTTTTCTCAGTAGTCTCCTCCTCCAATAACTGGAGACAGAGTCATGCAGCACGGAAACAGAACTTTGGTCTGACTCGCCCATGCTGACCAGGTTTCCCAAACTGAACGAATCGCTTCAGCCTGTGTTTGGCCCATATCCGTTCAAACCTTCTCCTCTCTATGTACCTGTCCAAATGTCTTTTCCATGTTGTAATTGTTCTTGTTTCTCCATGTGCCCCTGGCAGTCCATTCCGTCTATGTACCATCCTCTGTGGATAATGTTGCCCCTCAACTCCCTCTTTAAATCCTCGCTCTCTCATCTCCCATTTATACCCTCTAGCTTTGGACTCACCTGTCCTTGGCTATTCACCTTACTCAGGGCCCGCAAGATTTTGTGAACCTTGATAAGTTCACCCCATCGCCTCCTCTGCCCAAGGGAAATATTTAGGACATTGTTACAAATACGGCAAATTTACCAAATGCTGCTTTCCCCACCCTGCCCACCTGTGATGCCACTTCCAAGCAACAATGTAACTGCAGCCCTTGGTCTCTATTAGACAACACTGTCCAGGGCCCTACTATTAACTGTGTTAGTCCTCCCTGGTTTTTCTTAGTAATATCCACCACCTGAATTCAACTCCATCTTTCATTCCTTGGCCCACTGGCCCAGTTGGTCAAGACCCCCTTTGATAACTGTATTCGCTACCCACTACACCATTAATTTGATCATCCACAAAATTACTAACAATGACTTTTCAATTCTGAACCAAATTGTTTATGAAGATGATGCACATCAGTGGACCCAGCCCCGTACTTATCCAAATGTCTTTTAAACATTATAACTGTACCCACATCCACCCCTTCCTCAGGAAGTGCATTCCATACTCGAACCACCCTCTGCATAACAATTTGCCCCTCATGTCTTTTTTTTGGAACATATCCCTCCTCTCACGTTAAAAATATGGCCTCTCCTCTTGAGACTCCTGGGGAAAAGGCAACTGACATTAAATCTATCTATATCCCTCATTTTTTTCATTAACTTCCATAAGGTCATCTCTCATTCTCCAGGTTCCAGTGAAAAAAGACTCAGCCTATCCAGCCATTTTTCAGAACTCAAGCCTTCCACACCCAGTAACATCCTGGTAAATCTCTTCTGAACACCCTGCAGCTTAATAATATCCTCCCTATAACTGGGCGACCAGAAATGGACAGAGTATTGCAGAAGAGATCTCACCAATGTCCTTAGAATCTCCACATGACATCCCAAAACCTACACTCAATGAACTGAGCAATAGTCAATCATGCCAGGCACTGTCTTATCAATCCTGTGACGCAAACTTCAAGAATTATGTACCTGAACCCGGAGGTCCCTCTGCTCTAAAATACTAACCGAGGCCCGAACATTAATTGTATAAGCTCTACCGTTGTTTGTTTTATCAAATGTATTACGTTGCATTTATTCAGACTGAATACCATCTACGGTTTTTCAGCCCATTCACCCATATTACCAAGGGCCCTTTGTAATCTTAGTAAACCTCCTTCACTGTCCACTATGCCACCCTCTAGCCTTCCAGCCCATCACACATGGCTGTCAATAGTACAAATACCTTTGCTAGGGGGTCCACAATTCCAGACCAAAGGGGTAGCCATGGGCACCAGTATGGGCCCCAGCGATGCCTGTCTCTTTGTTGGCTACATAGAACAGTCCATCTTCCGTAGTTATACCGGCACCACTCCCCACCTCTTCCTCTGCTACATTGATGACTGCATTGGCGCCACCTCATGCTTCCGTGAGGAGGTTGAGCAATTCATCAACTTCACCAACACATTCCACCCTGACCTTAAATTCACCTGGACCATCTCTGACACCTCCCTCCCCTTCCGGGACCTCTCCATCTCCATTAATGATGACCAACTTGACACCGACATATTTTACAAACCCACTGACTCCCACAGCTACCTGGATTACACCTCTACCCACCCTACCTCTGTAAAAATGCCATCCCATATTCCCAATTCCTCTGCCTCCGCCGTATCTGCTCCCAGGAGGACCAGTTCCACCACAGAATACACCAGATGGCCTCCTTCTTTAGAGACCGCATTTTCCCTTCCCACATGGTTAAAGATGCCCTTCAACGCATCTTGTCCACATCCCGCACCTCCGCCCTCAGACCCCACCCCTCCAACCGTAACAAGGACAGAACGCCCCTGGTGCTCACCTTCCACCCTACCAACCTTCACAGAAACCGCATCATCCGCTGATATTTCGGCAACCTCCAAATGGACCCCACCACCAGAGATATATTTCCTTCCCCATCCCTTTCTGCTTTCCACAAAAACTGTTCCCTTTGTGACTAGCTGGTCAGGTCCACACCCCCCTCCCCAACAAACCGCCCTCCCATCTTGGCACCCTTCCCTGCCACGCTGTGCCAACACCTCCTTCTTCACCTCCATCCAAGGCCCCAAAGAAGCCTTCCACATCCATCAAAGTTTCACCTGCACATCCACTATTGTCATTTATTGTATCTGTTGCTCCCGATGCAGTCTCCTCTACATTGGAGAGACTGGATGCCTCCTCGCAGAGCACTTCAGGGACACCCACACCAATCAACTACACCACCCTGTGGCCCAACGTTTCAACACCCCATCCTAATCTGCTGAGGACATGCAGGTCCTGGGCCACCTCCTCCCCCAGTCCCTCACCACCCAACGCTTGGAGGAAGAACGCCTCACCTTCCGCCTTGGAACACTTCAACCCCAGGGCATCAATGTGGACTTCAGTTTCCTCATTTCCCTTCCCCCATCTTACCCATTTCCATCCTTACAGCTCAGTACTGTCGTTATGACATGTACTACCTGCCAATCTCCTTTCCCACCTATCCGCTGCACCCTTCTCTCTGACCTGTCACCTCCATCCCCCATTTACCTATTGTACTCTTTGCTACCTTCTCCCCAGCCGCATCCCCTCCATTTATCTCTCCACCCTGGATGCTCCCTGCCTCTATTCCTGTTGAAGGGTATGTGCCCAAAATGTCGATTTTCCTGCTCCTCGTACATTGCCTGACCTGTGCTTTTCCAATACCACTCTGATCTAAACTCTGGTTTCCAGCATCTGCAGTCCTCACTTTTGCCCTGCTCCACAATTTCTTCCCTAGTATCCCACAATGTCCTGTTTTACACTTAATGAGGTCCTGGGGCTTTCCATACTTTTGTGTTTTAAAACCTCCAGCACCACCTCTTCTATAAAATACACTCTTTTCAAGTCATAGTGATGTGCAGCGTGGAAACGGACCGTTCGCTCCAACTCATCCATACTGTCCAGAAGATCTAAATAAATCCATCCCATTTACCAGCATTTGGCCCATGTACCACTAAACCATTACAATTCATATTCCCATCCAGATACCTTTTAAATATTGTCATAGTATCAGTATCTGGTACATTCTCTCTCAGTTCATTTCATACACACATCACCTTATGCATGAAAAAGCTGTCCCTTCGGTCCCTTTCAAATCTTTTCCCTCTAAACTTAAACTTATGCCCTCTAGGTTTGGACTCCCCAACCCCTGGGAAAAGACCTTGAATGTTTACCCTATCCATACCCCTCATGTTTATATAAATGTCTGTCAGGTCACCCCTCAGTCTCCGATGCTCCAGGGAAAATAACCCCAGCTTATTCAGCAACAACCCTGGAAACATCTTGTTAATCTTTTCTGAGCACTTTCTAGTTTCACAACGTCATTCCTATAGCGGGGAGACTGGAATTGCAGGAAAATCTAATCATGGTCTAACGTATTACTCTTGTTCCCTGAGTTCCCCAGTCTTTGTCCACAGTAAGTTCTGGAGTGAAAAATTTGTTTAGGGTCTTAGTAAATATCCTGCACTTCCACACATCGGGAGTGTTATAGTTATCAATCGAGGCCTATGCTGCCTTAGAGATCATCAGGACAATGGAAGAGAAAGCAGGCCGACCATGAGAAGGTGCTATTGAAGCCTGGGATCTTTATGTTCTCTATTTACACTCCAACATTCTCTATTGTCGCATCATAGAGTCATACAACAAGGAAACAGACCCTTCAGTCCAACTCATCTCAGCTGGTGCCTTGAATGCTTTTAACTCTGAGAACAGTTTCTATCTCTGTAACCTCACCCCCTCCCTACAATCCCCCTGCAAATTTAAAACCTACTTCAATGCTGACTATCTCCCTGCCACTTTAAAATGCTCCAGACTGGATGACATGCCAAAGCTCAGGAATCTCCTCCTCCCATCATTACAATAATCTCTCTTTCTGTCATCTTGCACAATGCCTCCAGCCCACCCTGTCTGTGTAACATCCTCCAGCCTCGACAATTTGTGTACCCTCCTCCAGCCCCTACAGCACATGATATCACTGTAACCTTCAATCCCTATAACATTCCTGCCTCCCATCCTACACCACCACACAGCCTCTAATTCATCCACCATCCTTACAGACCTCTCTATCTGTATAAACTCCTCCAGTCCCTACAGCCTTTCCTGCGTGTGTAACCTGCTCCTATCCCAGCAGCCCTCCCTGTGTACAGTGTCCTGAAGCCACAATAACACTCCCAATGTCTGCAATCTCCTCTATCACTGTGACCTTCTCCCATCACGACACTGCTCCATAACTCTACCCCTGTTGTCACTACCAGCCTTCCTATCTCTGTAACCACGAGGTCACTAAAACCATCCGTGTACCTGAAACATCCTCTTTGTTGCTGTATCCAAGCCCAGGCCCTACAGTTCTCACTTTCTGTAACCTCCTTCTTTCTGAAGAACCATCCAGTGTCTACACCCCTCTGTATTACTGACTTCATCCAATCGCAAATACCATCACCACAAACTTCACTATCGCAGTAAATTCTTCCAGTTCCTCCCTATCTCTGTACACCATCCTTTCCTTACTACTCATTCCTGATGAAGGGCTCTGGCCCGAAAGGTCTATGTTCGTGATCCTCGGATGCTGGAAAAGCATAGTGGATCAGGCAGCAACACACTCTTGATTCTGATCTCCAGCATCTACAGAGCTGACCTTCTCCTGGTGGGGCAGAATGGCCTACAACTGCGCCTCTTTCCTACGTTTCTGTGTAGCACTCCCTGGCTCTGTATCTCTGTCAGTCCCCACTATCCCCACTATCTGTGTAAACTACACAATCATCAATTACTGGAATTTTCTCAGACCATGGAATACTCCCCATCTATCCAATCTCTTCCAGCCTCTCCAACCCTCCCAATCTGATTCCTCCTGTAGCCCGATAACCCCACCTATCTTTGTAATTTCCTTTATCCGCTGGAACACTCTCTATCTCTGGAATATCATATCCTATAGCATCCCTCCATTTGTGTGCTCCTCCAATCACTATGGCGGTGCCTGCCTCTGCGACGTTATCCCACACACTGAATCCACTCCAAACACTGAAACCTTCACTGTCTCTGTTACCTTCTCATGCACCTAGAGATCTCCCTGTCCGTATGAAGTTCTGACATTCAGCAGTCCACCCCGTCTCTGCAAGCTACAGCATCATCCAGAGCCCTCCTTAAATCTGTCACCTGCTCCAGCAGCTATATCACTCCCCACCTGTCAGGCCAACTCTGTAACTGCTCCTGCAGTGATATCACTCCCCACCTGTCAGGCCAACTCTGTAACTGCTCCTGCAGTGATATCACTCCCCATCTGTCAGGCCTGCTGTGTAACTGCTCCTGCAGTGATATCACTCCCCACCTGTCAGGCCAACTCTGTAACTGCTCCTGCAGTGATATCACTCCCCATCTGTCAACCCTACTCTGTACCTTCTCCAGTAGCTATGTCACTCCCCATCTGTCAAGTCTACTATGTAACTGCTCTGGCTGCTATATCACTAGCCATCTGTCAGGCTTACTCTGTAACTGCTCCAGCAGCTCTATCACTCCCTATCTGCCAAGTCTACTCTGTAACTGCTTCAATAGCGATATCACTCCCCGTCTCCCCAACTTTGTAACTGCACCAGTGATATTACTCCTCATCTAGCAAGCCCACTCAGAAACTGGTCCGGCAGCTATATCACTCCCCATCTGTCAGGCCTACTCCATTCTGTGGAGACCATTATCTCAACAACCTGCTCCAGGCCCTGAAAGTCTCTCTGTACTCAGATTACTTCTCCAGCCACAGCAATAATCCACATCTCTGTTTGCTCCTCCTCTCCCTCCAGCACCTCAAACACTCTCTCTTTGTCTGACTTGGCAACTCTCCCTTTGCATTCCGTATTTCTGTCCCAAAAATCTCCCTGTATCTGTAACTGTCTCTCTCTCTCTCTCTCTCTTTCGCTCTCTCTCTCTCTCTCTCTCTATATATATATATATATATCCCACCCTGTCAAAGTACGCTCCTCCAGTATTTACATCTATCTACTCATCACCATCACCTTCTCCAATTCTTACCCCTCCCGTCTGTGTAAACATTACCCTCCCCTACAACCCTCCCTTCTGCAGGAACCTCCTCCAGTTTGTGCAATGCTCTTTATCTGTATAAGTGTCTCCAGGCCTTATTGCTGTTCCTGTGTCTGTAAGCTCTGCCACACTCTCCAGCCTTCCCATTGATGTAACCTCCAGAACCTCAGCATCTGATATCATCCACTGCAGCCTTCCGTATCTCTGTTAGTGTCTCAATTCTATACAAATCTCTTGGTCTCTGTAAATAGCACCATTCCATAAAATACTCCCTGTCTGCGTAAACTACCCCATCCTGCACTGAGAAGTCTCACTGTCCTTTTGATCACCTGTAGTCCCTTCGGATCTCCCTGTAACTTCCCTGACTCCATTGAATACACCTCATCTCATGTTATAACTCCTTATACTCATCTTACTCCCCATCTCTGTGATATTCTTCAATCCCTGCAATTCTCGTTCTTTTTCTCCAGACCTTCCAATTCCCCTGATCGATGTAAGGTTATTGATCCCTTGAAGCATGTTTAATACCTGAAACAGCTTCCAATCCCTCAATGCATCCTGTCGCTATAACCTCCTCAAATACTACAGCTTTGTAACTGTCTTTGTAATATGTTCCAACATCTACAACCCTCTTGATTTCTGTAACCTCCTCCATAACAGCATTCCACATCTGTGTTTAATGCATGGGAATGCTGCAAACCTGTTTTCACAGCCCTCACTAACTCTCTGAACTCCTGTAGCCTTACAACCCTGAGTATCTGTGGCTCCTCCAATCCTTACAATTTACCCTGGCTCTGAACTGATCCAACACCTTCAAACCTTTCTAACTCAGTAAACGCCTGCACAGTCAATAAACATCCTTATCAGTGTATTGCCGAGGCCCTACAACCCTCCCCACAGCTCCAAATACCACCCTCCCTATCTTTGTAACTCCTTCCGGACTGATAACCCTGTACCTCTCTGTGACATTTTTCATCCCAACAATCTGTCTGATCTCTAAATACCAACATTGACCTCAAACCACCCCAACTCTGTAACATCCTCCAGTCTCTACAACCCTGCTTTTCTCTGTAAGCTTCCCGAGTGCCTACATTCGCCTTTATCTCCGGTTACAGATCGTTTCTCAGGGAAGCAATGTCTCAGTACAGATCCTGTAAGAAGACCAAAGAATCTTCGATGTATCAGTAGATTTGTCTAATTTTCTAAATTCTCATGAGTTCAATTTCAATTTTCTCCAGCTTTTCTCATCAGCATTCCTCCATTTTGAGGGACAGTCTGTCAAACCTTCGCTGGACTGCCTCCAATGCAAGAACATTTCCCTCCAGATAGGGAACCAAACCTGTTCACAGTATTTTCATTGTGAGCTGACTGGAACCCTCTATAGTTATTACAAGCCTTCCCTATTGTTATTCTCCATTCCCTTTGGAGTCAACCATTTGCCCTTTCTATGACCTGCTGACCCTGTAAACCACTGTTCTGAGATTTATACACAAGAATTTCCAAGTCACTTTATGATGTAGCTTTCTGCAGTCTATCTGAAACCAAGAGGTGAAGGTATTAATCAGGAAAGTGTTGGAATGTATGGTAAACGAAATGGCAGAAATGATAACTGCACAATTCGAAAGCAGATGAATAAGTACGGCCCGTAAGCCCTTCCCGATGGGACAGAGGCAGCGCGGTGGCTCAGTGGTTAGCACTGCTGCCTCACAGCAACAGGAATCAGGCTTCAATTCCAGCCTCGGGCGATAAGCAGTGTGGAGATCTCCCTGTGTCTGTGTGAGTTTCCTCCAGGTATTCCTGTTTCCACCCACAGTCCAAAGATGTACAGGTTAGGTGAGGTGGCCATGGGACATTGTCCACACTGTCGGGTTTCTGTGATCAGATCTCGAAGTAGGCCACTTCGACCATTGAGTCTATTCCACTATTCGATGATGGTGGGATTGTTTCTCTTACTTAGTCCCTGTAACCGTTCATCCCCTTATTCATTAAGAACCTATCTATCAGGCGAAAGTGAGGGCTGCAGATGCTGGAGGTTAGAGTTCAGAGTGTGGTGCTTGAAAAGGATAGCAGGTTAGGCAGCATCCGAGGAGAAGGAGAATCAATTGGCACATGTGGGATTGGAGGGAATGTACTGGCATGGATTGGGAATTTTTTAATAGACAGAAAATTAAGTGGAAGAAAATGGATTATTGCTTGACATACAACTAAATTCAAATGGATTTGATGGTCGGATAAAATCTAATGTTCCACATTTGATGGTGACACAAAATTAGCTGGGAATGTGGGTTGTATGGAGGAAGCAAAGAGAACATGAACAGTCTGTGAGTTTCCCTTTTTTAAAATTCAATGATGCACCGTGGTCATCACTTGCTCGGCCATCATTTCCTTCCCATCTGTAATTCCCTGGAGAAGGAGGTGGGGAGCTGCCTTCCTGACTCATTGCAGTCCTTTGGGTGTAGGGACAGACACAGTGCTGGGAGGATGGAACGTGACTTGGAGGGCACCTTGGAAATTCTGGTGTTCCCGTGCTCCTGCAGCTCCTCTCCTTCCAGGGAATAGTGGTTCCGGGTTTGTGAAGGGCTGCTGAAAGTGCCTTCCTGAGTGACCTCAGTGCTGCTTGTTGATTTTTCTATAAATTCCTTCCTTCCTTCATTCATGGACATGTGCATTGTTGGTTGAGTCAGCATTTTTTTAAAATTGATTTGGAGTTGTCCCTGAGAAGATGGTGGTGAGCTGCCTTCTTGAGTGACTGCTCCAGCCGTTGGAACTGTTGTTATCTGTGTACCCTCCAACAGGCGCTCCAACACTCCTCATGTCTGTAACATATCTCACATGTGCCACTGTAACTGCGTACAGACAATGCAGATCTCCCTTTATGGGTGACATACTCCTCTACGTAAAACTCTTATAGTTCCTCACAATATCTCACCTCATCCATTCCCGTCTGCGCTGTTGATATGGCAAATTGTTTTTATTCCTGTTTAAACTTCCGATCAGCATTCAACTCTTCTTTTTAAATTTGTAAACTCTCAGTATCTGTATCCCTCTATATCACTGTTACAAATTACAACACAGGTTCCCCTCCTTAACTCTCTATGAATTCCAATGGCTGGATGTTTTTAATTCACACTTTTTTCACCCTCCTTATCCACCTCACCTCGTCCAGCCCCTACAATCCCATAATTTCGGAATGCTCCCGTTCTCTGCACCTCCTCATATCCTGAGGGTCCTTGAATACCACCAGTGCTCCAATGATCTATATCCCCCCAGTTATTATAAGTCTTCTAACTCTGTTACATCCAGCAGTGTCCAGTACCTTACAATGCTGCCTGGCTGTCAATTTGCATTCGTTGAAGTCTTTCTATCTCTCTAAGCAGTTCACAAAAAAACCCTTTAGACTCGACAAAGACCCATCAAAAGCGCACCAAAAACTCTCTATTTCCTTTGCCTTATTCAGTTCCTGCAAATCTCCCTGTATCTTCCAGTACCCTGCTTTAGGCACTGTACGTCTGCCTACTCCAGAGAGCGCGTTCCATCCCCTACAGCTCGCTCAATTACTGTAACACCCTCTGGCCCTTCTAATCCTCCTCTTTTTCACTGTCTTCCAGGCACAACAGCAATCCTGTGAAGGAGCAGTGCGGAATGGGATATTATAAATCTCAGCTCAGGCTTGAGGAGTACAATTACCTGGGAGTCACAAAGGGAGAGGACCTGAGACCGAGCAACACAGAGCGGGAGAATATAAATCAGCAGTGAGGATTGAGGCCGACTGGAACTTGGAGTTGGAGAAACAGCAGAGCAGGAGGCTGAAAATCAGCACCGAGTCACAGAGGGAGTGACCGTGTGATGGAGAAATTTTGAGCAGGAGCTTGAGGCTCACTCACACCTGGGTGTTAGAGGCACCAAAGTGTGAGGAAATAAATCAGCACTGAGGATTGAGGCCTAGTCATACTGGGAGTCACAGAGATGGTGACACTGAGGGAGCAGAGTGGAGTGGGAGCTGGTGGATTACACGAGATGGTGACCCTGTGAGGTCTTCACAGAAGAAAATGAAGGTTCATTTTCTGATAATAAACCGTTATTTGCTGTAACCTGCTGCAAAATGGCATTTTCTTTCATGGAATTAGGGCTGAAGGCTGAAATATCAGTAATAATTGAAATTCTGAATCAGTATAATAAAGAATCTCAGTCAGCTACAGGCCAATAAGCGAATGCATGTGAAACGTATGTCTCTGATATTAACTTTATCCAACGTAATTCATTGAGTAAGACTAAACACGTTTCAGCTTATGTTGTGGTTGTGCCGGTTGGTCAAATGGGAAACGTTTTCTGTTACATTGGGAAGTCATAGCCCCTGCTGGTGTTCGAGACGAACACTGGGTTATGCAGCTCAGTTAATGACTGGAGATTCTGTGAGACAGCTATGACGCTGAGAGTTAGGTGGATAACTCATACAGGGAGGGGATCACACTGCTGTCATAACGGCCTGTAAGAAGGAAGGGAATGGGTGATCAGTCAAGAGATACGGTCAGGGAATACAGGATTACCCTGGGGGGGAGGGGAGGTGAGGCTCCCTCCCCATTAAGTTTCCCAGTTTGGAAGCTGATGAAGATGCAGGCTGCTCAGAGGAATGCAGTCAGAGCCATATCTGTGGCACCACAAGCAGCCTGACTGTACAGGAGGGGAGGGAGAAGGAAGGAGGGGCAATAGTCACAGAGCAGTCAGGAAATTGAAGAAGGTGTCAGTGTTTCTGTGACTGTCAATGTAATTCCAGGATCATGGGATCAAGAATGTCACTGTGTCCCTCAAGTCTGCTCCACCATTCACATTTGACTGTTCGGTTTTTCAAGCCCGTTTTCCTTCTTTCCCCCTTTGATCTCATGGCAATCAAGAACTTTTCTATCTGTGTTTTAAATCTACTCAATGACCTTCCATCCATAGCCTTCTGTGGCAATGAGTTCCACAGATTCCCCACTCTCGGGCTGAAGAAGTTTCCCCTTATCTCTGATCTAAAAGGTTTTCCCTTTACTCGGACGCTGTGCCCTTGGTTACTCGTCTCTCCTGTCAATAGAAACATCTTCCCAACGTCTACTCTGTCCAAGCCATTCAGTATTCTGCAAGTTTCAATCAGAACTCCCATTGTCCTTCTAAACTCCATCACGTATAGTCCCAGAGTCCTCAAACATTCCTCATCTGTTAAGCCTTTCATTCCTTGGATTTTTCATGCGAACTTCCTCTGGACCTGCTCCAGGTCCAATGCATCCTTCCTGATGTGTGGAGCCCAAAGTATAACGTATTCAAAAATGATATAAAGGAAAGCAAAGGCTGAAGTGTTGGTTCAGGATAGTGTTAGTTAATGAGTCTGAGATTAAGTTGATGCCTTCAAGTTCAGAATGAATTTGGCTGGAGCTTTAGTAAAAACAAAACCTATAAGGTTACGCTGTGAGGGACCGTCTGTGGGCTGCCAACTAGTGAAAAGGATGCAGAGATGGCAACGTGATAGTGTTGAGAAACTTGCATTATCCAGATACAGGCTGGGATACTGACCGTGTCTGGGCAGTGACGGATTGCATGGAGGAGAGCTTACTGCAGGAGTATGTGTCCATCCCAAGGGACCATGTACTGTTGAACCTTGGAAATGTGATGGGGAAAGTGGATCCAGTATCAGGTGGGAATATTTTCAGGTACGATGATCATTTTATTGTAATGCTCAGGATGATGGCAGAGAATGCTGTGGATTGACTAAGTTTGAGAAAAATTAATCGACTGGGAGCTGCCTTCACTGTGGTAAGAATGAATCTGGGAAAGTATGGCCGGAACACCAAGTTGGTCAGAAAAATAAAAATTGAACAATGGGCTCCATAAATGGCTTGGGTCAGTTCGAGGAATAGTTCCTCACACTGGAAGGCAGGGTAAACAAACCCAATGCTCCATCGATGACAATGGAGCAAAAGGTTAAGGTGAAGAAGAACAATTAAATAGCTGTCAGATAGAGAACAATATTGTGAACCAGGAGAAATGCTGAAGGTTTAGGGTAGAGATGGGAGAGCGGAGGGATTTATAAGGGAATGGAGAGCCAACATAAAGTTGTCACACCTCTAAGGGAGCGTGCGAAAAGGTGAAGTAAGGCTGATTCCACACTTGAGAGAGGATTTATACTGAGAAGAAGGGGAATGGCTGAGTGTGAGCTGAATACTTCATCTCTGTCTTTACCAAAGTGGCCGAACCCACCCAGGCCATGGTGACAGAGGAGGAAACTCTGTCACTAGAAAGGTACAAAATTGATGAGGAATATCTTTGCGGCACAGGCAACAAACGTGTTTCACGGTTTTTTCCCTCGATATGTGTGACATTAAATCATTCATTCATCCATTCATTCATGGAATAAAAGGGACTGTATCAATTTGGAAAAAAAAATTGACTGATGGGTCGGAAATCGAGAGGAATGGTCACCAGATTTTTAATTCAGGCTGGAGAAAGATTTTCAGTGAAGTTGTGCAGGATTCAGTTTTGGGGACCTCATTCATTTTGATATGTATGAACTCTGTACATCTGGTGTGCAGGGACCCACTCAAAGTTTACAGTTGACGCAGCACTTAAAGAAATTGTAAACTGTGAGGAAAACATTATAGAGTTCTAAACTTACATCGCCAACTTCTTCGAAAGAGTAGAGAGGTGATTGATGAAGTTTGGCATATTGAAATATGAGACAATGCAAATTTCCAAAAAGAACATTAAAAGATAATATAAAATAGGCAGGAATACAGGAACAGAGGATGTGCAAAGATCAATGAAGTTTGTAGGACTTTAAACATAGGCAAAACATACAGTGTTCCTGTCTGAATAAATATTGATAGTGCAAGAGTAAGGAGGTGATGTTGAATTTGCATCAAACATTCGACCTCAACTGGAGTATCGTATACATTCCTGGGTGTCACATGATAGGACTGATATGAACACATTGGAAAGGATGAAGAACTGATCTAAAAGATTATTTCTGGGAATAAGTAAGATCAGTTATGAAATCAGACTGAAAATGTTGCAACTGTTCTCACTGAAGTGAAGGTGGCTAAGAGATCGGATGCAGTTTTTCAAACTCATAGGCAGACTGAATAGATTAGATTGGATAAAACTGTGCCCATTCACAAAAGGAGGGAAAAACGAGAGGGCGCAGATTTCACGTTATGTACAACAGCAGAAATCTGATTGAAGTTGTCAGGATACACTTGGATGTGTTGTAAATGGATGTTCAATGGACATGTTCAAGAGGGGATTGGATGATTATTGCGACTAAAAGAAATGTGTAAAGGTATGGAGGAAAGTAGGAGATCAATACTCTGTAACGAACTCAGATGAAGAGCTGGTGCAAACATCATGGGTCAAATGACACCCTTCTGTGCCTTAAGACTTCTGTGTGGTTTGGTGCAGTCTCAAGAGTTCTCCAACTATAATAATACTGTGTCTCCATAACGTCATTGATCGAGTGCGATCCATTCTTACCACTGAAACATCCATCAGTCAAAGCACCCCTCCTTATCTCTGTAACTCACACAGGCCATTTTATAAACCTTCTTTCTCTGCAATCTCCTCTAAATACTCCCTCTCTCTGTAATAATTCTCAAGGCCTGACAGCTCTCCCTTTGTCTGTAATTACTCCGATACATAGAAGGCTCCCAATCTTTACAATCTCCTCTTGCTCACGCAATCATCAGTCTATCAATGTTACTAATTCCCTCCCGCCCTGACAAATCTCATGATCTACATAATCTCCACTATCCATTATACTGTTCATTATTCAGTGCACCTTTCTCCGTCTCTTACAACTCTGCCCATCTCTTAAACTTCCTCAAGTCCCTACAATTTTCCCTGTTGTCTAACGTGCACCAATGTGTGATCTTCTGTGTAAAATCCTCTTGTCCCTATAGCACTCTGTAACCACCTTCTGTCCCTACACAACTCCCAATCTCTGCAGCCTCCACATTCTAAATCCCACCCTATCAGTGGAAACACCTCCAGCTCTCCTTATTTCTGTAATCACCACCAGACCAAAAGAACCCTCTATGTATCTTGAATCTTCATTAGCCCCTTCAAATATCACTGTCTCTGAAATTCCTCCCGTTACAGCAATACTCGCTATGAAATCTTCCAAGAAAAGTCACATTCTTTTCAGAGAACCTCATCTTATTAATCTCCTGCAGTGCCAATATAAGATTTTCTTTTGTCTTCTGCAAGCTCACTATCTGAAGCCCCTTCACCTATAACGTCCTTATTATCTCTAATCTCATTCACAACCTTGATCGGCCTGTATGTCTGTGACCTTCTCCAGGAGGAGGAATGGCTTTTCGGGAGTAGGGGTAAATTTTGTGTTTGAAGGATGTCATAAATGTATGACTGTTTGTAGAATGTAGAGAATTTACAGAGATGGGAAGGGTGACAGAACATGAGGGATGTTGCAGAGACTGATATTTGTCGGCACAGAGAAAATAATCTGAGGTTTGTCTGTTTAGCTATAGTTTGAAGAGGAAAACATGCTATTAAACTGCAAATGTATGGGCCTATTATTGAGTTTGGGATCTGCCTGTTCTAACTGTGGGACTCCATACTAGAATAGGTGCGAGCAGCTGACCCCACAAAGGCTGGGCAGAGTCTTTAATCTTGCAAATCATATTTGGGAGATCAGTTCCAGGAGAGATGAGAGCAGCTGACAATATTCAGGCAAGTCAAGAAGCATGGGATTTCCCTGATCTGATTGTGGGACTCATTTCCAGAATGGATGCGAGTATCTATAAATATCTAATGCCTGGGCTTGTTCAGTTCTGAATGTACTTACCTATTCTGTATCTATATCTGCATGTGATTCCGAACTGACGTTGTTACAACAGAAGTGACTGCTGAAAGACAGCAAATTCCAGATAGGAATACTTGACCAGGGTCAACTCAACAGAGCCTCAGATAAGATTAAATTCTCACTTCCTGAAATGTTACAATTGAAAATTTTTTTTGAGAACAAATCTTGTTTCATCTGGTGTGAATTCAGTCTGCATCATTGACCCGAATCTCTATGGTAGGACAGATCAGTTCACCTGTCACAGTGTGGGCTCTATCTGTAGGCCTTGTGTGCCTTAACCACTTCTCCCAACACCACTCAGCCCTCCCACCATCTCCCACATCCGTTGTATTCTTTTTCTGATACAGACAAACACGGGAATCATTGTCATCAGGTTTTGTGGAGAGTTTCTCTTTGCAAGTTTACGATAGACAAAATATTGATCTGGCTGATCCAGCTTACTTTTCACTTCAACCAAAACCTAAAACTATCTTTGTCCTTGTAATGCTCTTCAGTCCCTAGAACAATCCATATCTCTGTCATATCCCACTGTCTTCGCACGCCTTCCTATTTCTGTAAACTTTTCCCAAATTTACATTCATCATGGTTTCTGGTACTTGCTGTCATCTCCAAATTCCTTCCTGCTTTTTCAACAAGGCCAATGAAACAGTCGAACAAATAGAACGAAACAAGACAGATATGGCAGCAATGTGACCAAGACTGAGAACCGGATAATCAAAGGCTTTCAGCATTTATACAAGAAGGATAAAAAGCCCACCACAGTGAAGGAGCATTGTGTATAAAGGCGGGGGTCAGTACTTTTGTGATGCTAATCAATTTACACACTACTCCTCTCTGTCCTCTCCCCGATCCCTTTGCATTGATTCTCTAGATATTGTCTAAATATTAGAAATTTCTACAGCACAGAGAAGATTACTCTCAAAATTGTCTGCACTGACTAAAAAGAAGGTACCACCCAGCATCATCCTTTCAAAAACAATCATTGTTCTGGTACCATAGAGACTGTAGGACTTCAGGTTCAGATCTAGGCACATAATTAAAATTTTCCAGAGTTTCTGCCTCGACTCCGTATCCATGCATGACTCCCAGATCCCTTGCTTACTCTGGGTGAAATAACAACTTTCCTCACCACTTCTCTAATATTTCAACCAATTACATTAAATATTTGCTGCTGGTAACTGAGCTCTCCAATAATAACAAGACAGTCTCTTCCTCTCTATCCAGGCCCTTGACAACATGTGCAGGTCAATCAAGTCTCCTCTCAGCATCCTCCACTTCAAACTTTCCTCATAACTGCATTATCACTTTCCCAGGATAACAAATCTCTTCTGTACCATTTCCAAGAGTGAAACATGCTCGAAATGTCAATTCTCCCGACACTCTGCTATCTGACCTGCTGTGCTTTTCCCACACCACACTCTTTGACTCTAATTTCCAGCATCTGCAATCCTCACAATCTTCCTGTACACTCTCCATTCTAATTCCATCCTTCCCTGTGATATAGTGACCAGAACTACATGCAACACACAGGCTGTGACTGAACTAATTATTTATACAGTTCTTGTATAAGCTTCCTGCTCTTACTTTCTGCACTTGAACTGAGAGAGGAAATGGTGCATTTGCTGCCTTATCTAGATTATTGACCAGCCCAGCTACCTTCAGGGTAAAAGCAAATTACTGCGGATGCTGGAATCTGAAACCAAAAGAGAAAATGATGGAAAAACTCGACAGGTCTAGCAGCATCTGTAAGGAGAGAAAAGGCTGGCATTTCGAGTCTAGCTGACCCTTTGTCAAAGCAAAAAAAAGTGAGAAATAGGGAGTTATTTATACTAGGATCTGTCCACATTGACAGTATGTTCATTTATTGTGTATTCTTTCTATTGATTGCTGTCCCTAAATTACTTGACTTGCACTTCTCCAGGTTGCTGGTACATTCAACTGGACCTCCTAGCTTCCATCTGCTCTGTGTTTGCTCATCAAATCGAGTAAGTCACGTCAACTGTACAAGTCTCTGCATGAAAACTAAACAGCCAGATTAAGTACACACAGCTTTCCCTGCAGAAATTCAGACTGACAGTCCTGGATTCCTCTGGGATTTTCTAAGGGACCATTCTTCCTGGCTCGCAGAATTCTGATCTGTAAGTCTTCAGTCAGCCCCTTGCTTCATACTAAACTAAGCTACAATATCAACAGGTCTCTGACACTTTGCCTCTACTCAGTGAGGAACCGAACATGATGGACAATGAGCAAACATGGCAGGGGATTTTTCTCCCCAGCTTCTTTTAAGGATGTGAATCTCCTTTATAGGTCCTCTCTCTCTTTAAGTTTATAACTTACAATAGTTTGCATGACAAAATCTGCACAAGACAAGGGCCTGAATCTTTTGACTTGGCCAATCTCATTTCTGTCAGTTTCATGGAGGGTTTGTCTCCCCAAGTCTAAGTGAATGTTCTCATAATAACAACATCCTGAATCTGCCTCATTAACTACCTGCCCTGCAGGGCAGGGACATTATCTTCCTCCAGAATAAATAGACAAATTCTTTTTCCCTGGGCCGGGGAGTCCAGAACTAGAAGGCATAGGTTTAGAGTGAGAGGGGAAAGATATAAAAGAGACCTAAGGGGCAACTTTTCACGCAGAGGGTGGTGCGTGTATGGAATGAGATGCCAGAGGATGTGGTGGAGGCTGATACAATTGCAACATTTAAGAGGCATTTGGATGGGTATATGAATAGGAAGGGTTTGGAGGGATATGGGCCGGGTGCTTGCAGGTGGGACTGGATTGGGTTGGGATGTCTGGTCGGCTTGGACGGGTTGTTTCCATGTTGTACATCTCTATGACTCTATGACTGGTGGGGGAAGCCATGGCAGCAGACCTGCTAGCTTGTCTGAGATTGACCCGTGGGCCAGTGAGGTGCCAGCCTTCTGGGTGAATGTCCAACAGTTTAGGAAGGGTGTCAGTGACCAGGGTAAGTGCCACCATCTGCAGTTTGTGACCTTGCCCCCCCCCCCTCCCCCAAGACCCATGTTCTCCTACTCTCACTGAATGCAGCACTTTCTCTCTGTTTCTATCTGAACTCTTCTCTGTCCCGCTCGCCAGCTCAGCCTGGTGTCTGTGCTGCCCACTCAGTCACTCAGGACACCTCCCCAACTTTCCCTCAGCTGTCCCAGCACTAACAGCTGTACCAACCATTTCCATCTCCCTAATACCTCTTGATAATTCTCTCATTCCAGAAGGAACTATCCCACAATAGGGCAGAAAGAGCCAAGAGGGTATGAGATAGCCTAACATTCAGCTCCTCACCCCCTCACAGGGGAAGGATCCTGACCCTAACAACCACAAGAGGCTGACTGACCGTGTCCAAGCTCGCTGACTGGGATCTGAGACTCCCCCTGACTCACTGTGCTGGGCACCGTGACTGACCGTGTCCAAGCTCGCTGACTGGGATCTGAGACTCCCCCTGACTCACTGTGCTGGTCACCGTGACTGACCGTGTCCAAGCTCGCTGACTGGGATCTGAGACTCCCCCTGACTCACTGTGCTGGGCACCGTGACTGACCGTGTCCAAGCTCGCTGACTGGGATCTGAGACTCCCCCTGACTCACTGTGCTGGGCACCGTGACTGACCGTGTCCAATCTCCCAGACTGGGATCTGAGACTCCCCCTGACTCACTGTGCTGGGCACCGTGACTGACTGTGGACAATGATATCAGGCTTCCTCGTTTAGTGTCTGTGCTAAACACCAAGACAATACAGCAGGCGGATGAGACTGGTAGCTCTAGCTGAGGGGAAACACTGTTGAGGGCAGGGTAAGGCAATCATTCTGTGAGCATTCAAGTCAGCTCAACGTGAATGTGTACAAACACGGAGTGAGCACCCCAGAGGGACAGTCCATGAGCTGGATGGGTGTCCCTGAGCACAGTGTTCTTGCAGCAGCATTACAATGAGAGTTGTCAGTGCACCCTGAGCTGCAGCATTGAAGTACAGAAGTGTATTGTTAGTGGGTCGGAGATGTGCTGGGATGGCATGGTAAGGCTGGCATGTGACAGATGCCAGCATTGATGGGTGTGGAGTGCATGCAGTTTCTGTTCATGCGGCGTCCCCGATACGTTGATGTCCAGGATAGAAGTCTGCAGGAGCGAGCAGCGAGATGGAGTCACCAGGTACCAGGTCTGACATTCATGTCAAATTCTCCATATTGAGTTTCCCCACAGTGGGGGAGGATATGAAGATGCAAGTTGATGAGTGGGGGGAGGGATCCACAATAATGTGGCTATTGATCATCAGTAATCATTCAGTGAGCATCTCGCCTCTCCCGCACTCAAATCTTGACTTAAAGAACAGTTCAACACAGGAACATGCCCTTCAGCCCAGCAAGCCCGCACTGACACATGATGCCCTTCCAATATTACAACAGAAGTTTTTGCCCCGATACCTTCTATGTCATTCTGTTCCCTACTTACTCATACTTGTGCCAAGATCCCTCTTAAACCTTGCTATATTGGCTTCTTCCCCTCTATCAGTGCATTTCAAGCACTTTCACATTCTGTCTGGAACAGCAAAAAAAAACCCTTACCTATCACATCGCCTGAACTTTCTCCCTTTTACTTAAAACCTATGGTCCTGAGTAATTGATATTTCGACTCTGGGGGGAAAAAGCCTCTAACTGTCCTTCTATCTATGCCTCTGGTAATTTTGTAAATATCTATCAGGTAGCCCCATAGCCAATGATGCCCAGGTGCAAATAAACCACATATATTCAATTTCTCCTTCTGGGTAATACCCTCCAAACCAGATAACAGCCTAATAAAACTTTTCCATACCCTCACCAACACTTCAACTTCATGTGGCAACCAGTACTGTACCCAATATTCCAAATGTGCCTGAACTAAGTTTCTCTACAGCTGCAATATGACCTGCTAATGTTCATACTGCATGCTCTGATGCTTGTCTGCAAGTTTGCCGTCAGTCGTCTTGATCACCCTATCCACGCGTGTTACCACTTTCAGGGAACTGTGGAGCTGTACACCAAGATCCCTTCGGATGTTGATGCGGCCAGTAGTTTTTCCATCCACTTTATACTTCTCTCCTGCATTAGACCTTCTAAAACGCACCACGTCACAACTGTCCAGATAAAGTTACACTGTGGTTTTGTCTATCCAAGTCTGCAGCTGACCTATATACCGCTGTATTCTCTGACAATCATCCTCACAATCTGCAACTCCGCCAATCTATTTACAGATCTCCAGTCACAATAACACTGTTCCACCCCTACTCTGTCTTCAATGGCCAAGCAGTTCTCTATCCATCTTACTCAGTGACCACTATCCCCTTTCACTTTATCTTCTATTTGTGCCTGCATAAGGAACCATATCAAAGGCCTTGCTAAGGTCCAAACCGCCAATATCCAGCACCGTGCCCTCATCAATCAATTTTGTCACTTCTTCAAAATAATCAATCAAGTTTGCGAGACAGGATATTCCCCACACAACTGTGTTGCCTGTTGCTAGTAAATCCAGCTTAGAGTACTATTGGAGCTGCACTCATTCAGATAAGTGATTATTCCATCATATTCCTCACATGAACCTCGGAGAGAAGATTAGATTCCTTACAGTATGGAAACAGGCCCTTCGGCCTAACCAGTCCACGTCAACCCTCCGAAGAGTAAGCCACCCACACCCATTTCCTTCTGACTAAAACACTTAACAATTTAGTATGGCCAATTCCCCTGGCCTGCACATCTTTGGACTGTGGGAGGAAACCCATGCAGACCCAGGGTAAATGTGCAAACGCCACACAGTTAGTCACCCAAGACCAGAATCGAACCCAGGACCTTGGCACTGTAAGGTAGCAGTGCCAAAAGGTGAGCTACCATGCCCCTTGCGATAGGGGAGGTATGTTGGGCTGTGATGGTTACTGTACAGTGGGAGGTATGTCGGGCCGTGATGGCTACTGTACAGTGTGAATTATGTCTGAGTGTGAAGTTGCAGACTGCATGAGCTGTGCAGAGTATGATTCTGCTGCTGCCTATGGCCCTCTGCACCTCATGGCTGCATCATCATTGGTTATTCAATCTGTATAAAGTCTGTCCCATTCAGCACGAAAGGGGCTACATATCATGGTGAGGAGGGTCTGCAAAATGTGAAGGTAGCCCTTGGTCCCCATTGTGGAGTGACCATTCTTACTGATATATGAAATGGAGAGGTGTATCTGCAGCAGACAGATCGGTGACAATGTGGTCAATTATATGTTTCGCTTTTATTAATTGCACCATAACCTGCCACAAAGCAGTCTAGTAGCCACAGGATCCAGCATCAATGCTGAGCACTAACATTAGACTGGATTCCCTACAGAATGGGAACTGGCCCTTTGGCCCAACCAGTCCACACCGACCCTCCGAAGCACAACACACTCCTCTGACTAATACACTGAACACTAGGGGCATTTTACCATGGCCAGTTCACCCGAGCTGCACATCTTTGGACTGTGGGAGGAAACCCACATAGACACAGGGAGAATGCACAAACTCCACACAGGCAGTTGCCCGCGGCTGGAATCGAACCTGGGACCCTGGTGCTATCAGGCAGCAGTGCTAACCACTGAGCCACCATGCCACCCTATATTGACTATATACCAAGGAGCTATCCCCCTCTGCCTGGCTGTGTCCTGTCAGTGGGACAGAACCTACCAGAGAGGGTGGTGATGTTGCCTGGGATAAAGTCCTGTTCACAGAATCCTGCTTTACAGACAATATCTGACTGTTGCTTGATTAGTCCAAGGGAAATAGATACCAGGTCACTTTCACATTTTCTGCAATGAAGAGTTAATATCACTTTATTTCTTACATATTTTAAAATAAACCAAACATCATTGTTTTTCAGTTGAAAACAATTGAAGTGAACAATAGTTGAATTACCAGAGCGCACACCTAACTATTACACAATTCAGTGACTGTAGTAAACAGCCGATTCATGTTCAGATCAGTGAACACACCATCTCGCAGGCAGCAAAGCTGTTCGAAATGACTTTGAGGAAAAGCCTGAATTCAGACACAGTGTTATTGGGCCTCACCACGACCTCCAAAATACTGGCCATCTCCAAATTCTGTCCAGAGAGCTCCCAAACTGGAGCTGGGCAGTTACTCATACAATCCCTCACAATAGACTGGTTAGAGACATATCTGAACGACGGGGAGATGTTGGGGGGGGGGGGGGGGGGGGAGCAGACTGGTCAATGGACTAGCACATGGCGCTGGTCCAGATGCAGTTCAATGTTTATAACAACGACCTGTAAACAGCCAAGTCTTGCAAGTATAGCTCTTCTTGTGTTCCACCTAAACTCTGTAATTCTGTACCTTAGACCCGATCCTGAATGAAGGTGTTATAAAGGTGATGGACTCCGGCAGCACATGGCATCTTACATTGAATCCCTCATAAACAATATCCAGTGTATGTTAGCCCCACAATGTCAGTATCCAAATAGAATTGTGCAGCTCCATTGATGGCCAGCGTGATCCCAGCCCAACGACCTTGTGTGTGACTTGAGCTGGAAATCTCTGTGTAAATATTTGCAGCATTGTTCTAAACATTAACAACCATTAAGTAAAGTCTCTTTACTGAAGGTCCGATAGCCTTTCATAATACCAACTTTTAGATTGTCCAATAAGCACAAAATTCACCCATTTATTCAGTACACTGTTATAACAACAATATGATGTAAACTCACAGTAAGTAGCATTGAAATGTCTCATTGCCACACCCAAGACCAAATTGTTATTAAGTACAAGGCTTTGAAAATACTCAATTACTTTCCCTTGTATTAATATTGTTAACTAATAGTCTATTCTCCTGCTCTTCAGATGCTGCCTGAACGTCCCTTTTTTTTCAGAACCACACTTTTTGACTCTGATCTCCAGCATCTGCAGTCCTCACTTTCTCCCTGCTAATATTCATCATAATCATTTTCGTGGCAACAATGTCACTGTGTGTTTAAACATGTTCCAGTCAGATATGAGTATGTTTTCAGTTGCTTCTGTCTATCTCAGAGCTCAGTAATGTGGGATGACAATGCCATTATCTGTGGTGCTCAGTATGTAGGCCATGCCTCTGAGAGACTGACAGATTGTTTCAAACATCATATCCCTTCAGCTGTTCACAACAAGCAATGTACTGTGTGGACCAAGCAGCCTGAGCTCACAAAACCCAAAACCGTGTCCAGCATTGAACAGGTCTAGACAATACTTTTATGTTAATTTATTCATGAAATGTGATTGGGACGGCATTTATTGATCGATAGTGAACTTAAAACAGTGACACTGAAGGAACGGCAATATACTTCCCAATCAGGATGGTAGATGGCTTGGAACAGAACGCGAACATGGTGGGGGTCCCGTGTGTCTGCTTCCCTTGTCCTTCTCGACGGTCGGGGGTTCAGAGGTCCGTTGTAAGGAGCCTTGGTAAATTTCTGCAGAGCACCGTGTAGATGGCAGGTATTGCTGCTACTGAGCGTCAGTGGATGAGGGGTGAAGCTGCACCCACACGGGTAAATGGAAGTATTTAATCACACACACATTCAACATGTGTCTTAGCAATAGGGGACAGGCTTTCGGAAATTTTGAGGTGAGTTATTCCTGCAGAATTTCGAGCCCCTGACATATTCTTGTAGCTAAAGAATTTATATGCGTCAAAAAGTAGCGCTGGAATAGTAAAACAGGTCAGGCAGCATCTGAGGTACAGGAGAGTCAATGCTTCAGCATAAGCCCTTCACAGGAATGGGTAATGAAATCATATGGTCACCCCTGTTCAGGTTAACGATAATCCCCGCGATATTGTTTGGTGTGTGTTCAGTGATGGTGGTGGAATTGAACGTTAGAGGATGTGGTTCAATTTTTCATTGTTCGAGGTAATCGTTGTCTGGCACATGTGTAATGGAAATGGGATTGTCACTGTTAAGCACACACCTGCATATTTCCAGATCCTGTTCCATTGGGACAAGGACTGCTGCAGTATCTGAGTAAATCACGAATGGTGTTGAATACTGTCCAATCATTGGCAAACATCCCCACTTGTGATTTTACAGTCATTTATGAAGAAGCTGAAAATTATAGGGCCTAGGGCAGAGAGCACTCTTACAGCTCACTGATGCTGTCCCTCTCTCTGAGCTAGGAAGCTTGCTTCTAGTTCCACCTGCTCCAGAGTTGTCTAACAACATATCTAAATGGAATATTATTACAATATCGACCACACAGAGCTGCGTGAGGATTTGGTTAGCTCAATCAGTTGGATGGCTGGTTTGTAATGCAGATTAATGCCAACAGTGTGGGTTCAATTTCTGGGGTGACTAAAGGACTGTCCTACTCAATCTCTCCTTTACTTGAGGTACGGTGACTGTCCAGTTAAACTACTGCCAGTTGTCTTTATCATCCTGTAGGAGTATGGTGCCCTACCTTTACATTGTTGATCTACAGACTTACCCAGAAACCCCGCCCCTGGGGAACTGTGGCGAAGCTGATATGGCTGCTCTCCACCAACCCCAGCCACCTTCCTTTGTACCAGGTGTAACTTCTAACAGTGCAGAAGATTCCTGTTTGCTCCAGGTTTGCCGTTAATCCTGGATACGACATTTGGTCAAATGTAGTTATGATCATGTAAAAAGTGCAGTAACTGTCACCTCACCTCTCGAATTCAGCTGTGTGTTCTCTTGTTGTACATCATTAAACCAAGGCTTCAATGAGCTCAAGGGATGAGAACCTAAACTGAGCTTTAGCGAGCAGGTTAGTACTGAGGAAGTGCTGCTTGATCCCACTGTAGACGACATCTGCCATCCCTTTATTAATGACAGGGATTAGAGCAATGGGGTAGTCACTGATTGTCCAATGTTTTGTCTGTGTATCTACAGAACACACCCGGATAGTTTCCCACATTATCAGGTAGGTCCCAGTACTGTATCCCAGCAGGAACAGCCTGAATGGAATGTTATCATGGCCCACAGCCGTTGCATTCTCCAATCCCTCCAGCTGTTTGTAAATACCACACAAAGTGAATCGGATTAGCTGAAGACTGCCATCTGGAGGAGACTAAAATAGATCATCCCATCGATATTTCTGTCTGAACATTGCTGTGAATGTTTCAGCCTTAGATTTCTATTAGCCCTTCCATCATTCAGGAAGGTGGTATTGGTGGATTCTTCTCCTCCAGTGAGTTGTGTGATTGTCCACCACCACTCACCCGGACTGTCGTGATTAGGTCTGATTCATTGGTTAGATCTGTGTCTCATTTGCTATTTATACCATGAAGTGAGTAAGTGGCCCAATTTAGTAACTTCATCTCATTCTGAGGTGTATTTGGTGCTACTATAGTCAGGCCTTCCTGTTTTCTCCATTTAACAAGGCTGTATCCCTGGCTTGATGGTCAGGATAAAGTGGAGCATATGCCAGGCAGGGATAGCAAAAATTATGCTGGAGTACAATTCTGCTGCTGTTGGTAATGACCCGAACCGCCTCACACAGGCCAGTGCAAAATTCCAAAATCTATTGGAAATCTGCCCTGTTGAGCACAGTGATGGTATCACAAATGCACAGGGGTCTTCACAATGTAAAAGTGGAAAATGTCTTCATAAATACTGTGTGCGGTAGTCACTGTTCCCAATACGGTCATTGAACAATGTGTCTGCAGCCGGTAGGTTGGTGATGGTGATGGTGATGGTGATGTTTCTCCCTATCAGTCGTTCCCCCGACCCGGTGCAGATGCAGTGAAGCAGTTGTGTCCTTTTGAACGCGGTCACCTCGATCAGCAACGCTGCTGCTGGTGGTTGTTTTGAAATGGCCCACCCAGTATACATCCGCCAGATCGGTCAGTCTCTGTGCTTCCTCCAAGTGTTGTTCAATGTAGAGGGACAATCATCCACCAGCTCAGGCAGGGGAGTCATCAGGAGGTTTCTGTGTCAGTGTTTGATCTGACCCCGTGAGGCTGAGGGAGGGGGGGGGAGTCATCAGGAGGTTTCTGTGTCAGTGTTTGATCTGACACCGTGAGGCTGAGGGAGGGGGGGGTCAGCAGGAGGTTTCTGTGTCAGTGTTTGATCTGACACCGTGAGGGAGGGGGGGGGGGGGTCATCAGGAGGTTTCTGTGTCAGTGTTTGATCTGACATCGTGAGGCTGAGGGAGGGGGGGGGTCAGGAGGAGGTTTCTGTGTCAGTGTTTGATCTGACACCGTGAGGCTGAGGGAGGGGGGGGTCAGCAGGAGGTTTCTGTGTCAGTGTTTGATCTGACACCGTGAGGCTGAGGGAGGGGGGGGGTCAGCAGGAGGTTTCTGTGTCAGTGTTTGATCTGACCCCGTGAGGCTGAGGGAGGGGGGGGGGGAGTCATCAGGAGGTTTCTGTGTCAGTGTTTGATCTGACACCGTGAGGCTGAGGGAGGGGGGGGTCAGCAGGAGGTTTCTGTGTCAGTGTTTGATCTGACACCGTGAGGCTGAGGGAGGGGGGGGGTCATCAGGAGGTTTCTGTGTCAGTGTTTGATCTGACACCGTGAGGGAGGGGGGGGTCAGCAGGAGGTTTCTGTGTCAGTGTTTGATCTGACACCGTGAGGCTGAGGGAGGGGGGGGGGGGGTCAGCAGGAGGTTTCTGTGTCAGTGTTTGATCTGACCCCGTGAGGCTGAGGGAGGGGGGGGTCAGCAGGAGGTTTCTGTGTCAGTGTTTGATCTGACACAATGAGCTTCAAACCTCCTCCAAACCTACCCCCTTCGCTATCCATCTTTCCTTCCCCAAACCCTACGTTCCTCTCTATCTCTATAACCTCCTCCAAACCTTCCACCCATCCCATCTATATAACTTTCTCCAGCCCCTACTGCCTTTGCTATCTCTATAACACCCTCCATGCACTGTACCCCTCTTATATCTCTCTAACTTCCTCCAAACCCGACACCCCTCCCTATCTCCTTAACCCTTTCCAAATACTGCACCCCTTCCTAGCTCTCTAAACTCCTCCAATCACTACTCCCTTCCCTATCTCTTCAACCTACTCTATACCCTGCAACACACTCTATCTCCTTAACCCATTCTAAACCCTGCTCTCCTCCCTATAATTCTGAACCCTCTAAACCCTATACCTCTCCCTACTTACTCAACCCCACCAAACCCTTTCCCTATCTATCTAATCCCCTCCAATCCCTACACCCTTCCCTATCTCACTAACCTGTTCCAAACCCTATGCTACTCCGTATCTCTCTCAAACCCTGCACGCCTCCCTATCTCTCTAACCCCTCCAAACCTACACATTTCCCTATCCGTCTAACCCCCTTCAATCCGTAACCCTTCTCTATCTCTCCGACCTCCTCCAAACCCTACACAACTCGATCTCTCTCTCAAACCCTGCACGCCTCCCTATCCCTCTAATCCACTCCAAACCCTACACCCCTCCCTGTATCTCTAAGCCCCTCCCAAATCATATACTACTCCCTATCTCTCTCAACCCGCTCATACTACCCGCTAATGTTTTATCACGCCTCATATTTACGCTTCTACTTCCGTTTTAAGTTTAGCCCTACACATATGGTAGTTGCCTCCATTGTTCTGCTCAATTTGTACCTGCTTTAAGCTTCTCTTTCCCATTTAATTCCCTTCTTACTGCAGCAAATGACTCCATAATGACTAATAATGCAACACCACCTCCTCCTTTACCCCTCTCCTGTGCTGCCTATAGTTCTTGTTCCGCAGAATATTGAGTTGTCAGCCCTGACCTCCCTCAAGCACATCTCTGTAATGGCAAAAATGTCACAATTCCACGTGTCACCGCGTTCCCTTATCACATCTGTCTGTCCGATAACATACCCAACATTAAGGGAAAGCACATCCACCCTGGAATATATCACCTAGAATACTGTATACTTCGGAGTTCTTCAGTGATTGACTGCTCGTTATCAAGCTGCCTAATTCATGAACCAAAACTGTAACTCTGGGACTTACATTTACGTTATGCATTGTTACAGTCACCTGAGTGCCAGTACAATATGTAACCACACACCAAACAGAATCCATCAAGTTCAGTTATTAACGTGCTACTTGGCCTGCCGTTTGCTGCTGTTTTCTTCAGATACATTCTGTTTGGTGAACCATGTATTAATCTCTGGCCATCCACAGAGATGTAAAATTTCATTTTGATACTGGTGTTAATGAAGGTGACATTTATTGGATATAGTTTCAGAGGTTTCTTTGTGAGACTCAAGATAGTGCGTCAGACTGTCAACTTTTTAACGTCTTTTCCCAGCATCCGGTCCAGGGTGCAGATGTATGGAGTCTGGGAGGTAGGCCAGGTGTCAGCACCATCAGTAAGTTGTGCGGTGTGATTCTGACACTGCATGTCGACACATCTGCCCACTGGGCCAGGCTCTGACTGAAGATGATTTTTTAAAACATGGTTGCTGGTCAGCCATTGATATCTAATTTGGACATTATTTGTAGCTACACTGAGACCAGTAATAGTCTGTTAGCGAGGTCTCACCTTTCCCAGGGTGGATTCCAAATTATTTGTTGTGAAGAAACGTTTGACTGACTTCCCTGACCCAGGTTAGAAACTCTTTGCACAGATTTAGGAGCAGGTCAGTGTGTCACTCAGCATCACAGGCAACTGTGAATTCCAGTAACACTGTAAATGATTCCAAATCTTTTGGAAGCCATTTTTAGCGTAGCTCATTGCAAGGTGTTGAGTTTACTGACCCGAACAGTTGTTAGCTATGTTTCGTGAATTGGGCAAAAATGAGATATGAAGTATGATTATTCAACTGAACTATAATCTCTGAAAACAATTAGAGATTCTATATTTATGGGAGTAAAGTATAAACTCCTATCAAGTTTTTATAACACAAAAATAAAGAATGCACATTTTATTTTATATCGAATAAAGGACATGGTACCTAACTGTTGTGATCAGAATTATATATTCAATGTCAGGATTCAAAACAATGCATTGCCACTCCAACATTTTGAAAATGGTCGGCTTCTGAATGATTACATGTTCAGAGTGAGTAAACGATTGAACAATCAAATAGAGTTAGCGTTCTTTTACATTTATATATAAACAATCAGTTTATACATAAACAATCAGTTTATACATAAACAATCATTTTATACATAAACAATCAGTGGCCTCACAGCGCCAGAGACCCGGGTTCAATTCCCAACCTCAGGCGACTGACTGTGTGGAGTTTGCACATTCTCCCTGTGTTTGCGTGGGTTTCCTCCGGGTGCTCCGGTTTCCTCCCACAGTCCAAAAGATGTGCAGATCAGGTGAATTGGCCATGCTAAATTGCCCATAGTGTTAGGTAAGGGGTAGATATAGGGGTATGGGTAGGTTGCGCTTTGGCGGGGCGGTGTGGACTTGTTGGGCCGAAGGGCCTGTTTCCACACTGTATGCAATCTAATCTAATCTAATCTAATCTAAAATCTAATCTAATCTAATTTCTCAGAGAAATGTATGAGTTTCAGCTAATAGCCAGCAATTTAGAAATGGCAATAATTCAACATGCACTGTGAACGATTTATGTTATCAAATTTTAGCGAAGAATAATTTGAAAACTGCCGACTTTTAGAAAGAATGATACTTAATATGAAATGTGGACAGTGAAAAAAAAGGACATATTATGGTGTGAGGGAAAAGTCAGAGCTTTTCAAAGAGATTTGTGCCAAAGCAATGATATATTTGTTTTCGTTATCAGAACATAACATTTAAAATATTCATGTTCTGAGTAATAAATAGACTACATAATGAGACTGACCTTGCAATATTTGCATTTTAACTGTTTATCCTGCACCAAATAATCAGATATTTGCGATCACTTAAAACAGGAAATAATCCGATACTGACTTTTATTTGCATCAGACACATGATAGAGTATAAGCCTTTAAAGTACAGGAGGAGGCCACCGTGTGCGCACCAGCTCCAGTAATGTTTCCCAAGCACCTTCCATTTGCCAGCCCTATCTCTGTAGCCCATTAAATTCATAATTTCCAAATATATATCCAATTCTTTATTGAATCGTCATCTACAACTCTCCCAGGCAGTCTAATCCAAATCCTCACAACTCTCTCAATAAAGGAGTATTTATGTATCTCAGTCCCAGCTCTTTTGCTGAACATTTTGAAATTAGAACTCCTTGATGCTGTAATGCCAACTAACAGAAACAGAGTTTTCCTGTTTTACTCTGCAACTTTCTTCATAATTTTGAGTACCGCGATAAGTTCACATCTTTGTCTGTTCTGCCCCAGGAAGAATAAGCCTTGCAACTACTGTAACAAACACTACATCGGAAAAACAGGCAGAAAACTAGCCACCTGGATGCATGAACAACAACTAACCAGAAAAAAGACATGACCCACTCTCACTAGATCCTTACATACGGATGAGGAAGTATATCATTTAGACTGGGTCTGCACATCCATCTAGGACAAGCCAAACAGAGACACGCACGAGAATTCCTAGAATCATGGCAATCCAAATGGAACTCTATCAACAAACACATCGATTTTGATTCCATCTAACACTCTCTGAGGAAATGGACCAGGCATGAAATCACCAATACTGGAAATGACATCACTGACTCAAGGAAACCTAAACACATAAATAGCAAGTGGAATATAACACTAGCATTTCACCGGAGTCTCACTGATAATGTTCACTAGGATAGTGATGAACCATCTGAAAATGAACTCTCCAAATCAGCGAGCAAACTGACATCCAGAAGAAATACAATTTCTCTCGTCCTTTCTTTAACTAAATCCTTCATTCCAGTTAACATTCTGACTATTTATAAGGTTATTGGTATTCTTCTGCAAAGTAATGTAGTATCTGTCTGATTGTGTGTGTGAATGTGTGTGTGTGTGTGTGAGAGAGAGAGAGAGACAGAACAATCCTCTGTAATCTCTGAATTACTCCCTGTGCCATATGGAAAAGAGGTAAGGATTAGGACGGCGGTATAGCTTAACATGTTGTAAAAATCTAGTTCAGGGTTGCTGGTTTCAGATTTTTGGATTATTGGGATTTCTTCCAGGACAGGTGGGACCTGTACAAAAAAGACAGATTGCATCTTAACTGGAGGAGCAACAATATCCTTTTGGGGAGCTTTCCTAGTGCATGTCGAATAGATTTAAACTAACAAACCAGGAGTTTGGTAACCAAAGCAGCAGGTCAGAAACTGAGTAGAATAGCACATCAGGCATGGCCAGTCTAATGACCATGCTGAGGGAAGGAAAGATATCAGTTCACATTGTGAGTTGGAAGTTGGAATAAATGATAGAGATGCGGCTCAGGTTTATCAGAGATTCACAAATGAGGATAGAGAGTGTGGGGGACGTGAGGGATTGAGGTGTGAGAGATCAGGAAGACAGTGCACAAGAAAATATTAAAGGGTAAATATTGAAGGGGTGGAGTGGAGTGGGGAATTCTGTGATAAATATCTGGCAGCAAAACACAGGAAAACTTGCTGTTTGTTAAAGTGAATATCTGGGAAGTGATTTATTATGCTTCAGAGAAATAGTACCCTCATAGCTAGAAGTCTGCATTATATTGAAGGAAAATCTGTTATTGGTATTCTTCTGCAAAGTAATGTAGTATCTGTCTGATTGTGTGTGTGAATGTGTGTGTGTGAGAGAGAGAGAGAGAGAGAGAGAGAGAGAAAATCTGTCCATGACATTGCTGTAGCTATAATAATGGTGGTAAACAGCTGGAAAAATGCTCGTGCTGTTGTTAGACAATGCTTGCATTGAGCATGTGAATTACCCTGGATGTTCCCAGAGATGGCTTGGATGCGATAGGTGGAGAAAAGGCTGAAACTCCATGAGATGATTCTGGTTTGTAATCTCGCCACTTACTGAGTCCAGTCAAAGGAACAAAACAGCAACTGCCATTGTTTATTGCTTCAGAACATATCAGAGCATTCATGGCTGCCAACGCATAGAATCATGAAACGAATTAAAGGCCTATCACGTCTGCACCAGCAAGTGCACATCCAAAGGCTTTGTAAACGTTTGTGAGGTTACCTCCCTCAACGACCCTCTTAGACAATGCATTCCAGATTCATACCACCCTCTCAGTGCGAAACACATTCCATAAATCCTCTCTCAAATCCCTGCCTTTCATTTTAAAAATGCGTTCCTTTGTTTTGACCCTTTCACTAAGGGAAACTGCTTCTGATTGTTCATCTTCTCCATACCCCGAAACTCCAGTATACCTGTAGCAGGTTCCCTCCTCAACCTTCCCTGCTGTAAAGAAAAAACGAGCAAATTTAGCCCTCCCCATTCATAGTTTGAGTACTCACTTGCCTTATTACTTCTGATGTGCATTATCCCACGTTTATAAGTGTTAAATATCGTCGGCCATTGATCTGGCTATCTGAATAATCTATTTATATTCTCCTGATTGTGAGCCACTCAGCTCAGCTTTGTGTCATCCACAACATTGGTCAGCATTCCACTGCCACCCCCCACCCCCCCCCCCATTTTCCACATGCTCACCATCATCATTTATGAATATCACAAACAAACCGTGAATTCCTTCCTGTTTCCCAGATGTTATTCAGAGGAAGATTTGAGAATTCCAGTCTCTGTTTTTTCTAATTTGGTCAATTTACAGAGTGATTTCGTTAACAACTTTTATGAGGAAACCAGAAATAACATTTTTGACACAGAGTTGAATTCACCTTTTACACTTAACGTGTTTTATTCATAAAGCCCCTGTAAATAATTTAGGATGAACTAGGGTTTGGCATCTTGTGCTGGAACATTAACCTTTTGGAGGCACTGCAATAGCCAGAGCTGGAGACATTTTTCATCTGCAGGATGGACGCAGACTAATTCATTGTTTGTTTAAATCAGCTAGTGTTATGAGGATAAATACTCAATTAAATTCTATGTTATGGCCAAACTGAAGGAGATCAAATCATATTCTCATGTCTACCTTGAATTGGAAGCAAGTACATACTGTAACGAAAAATCAAAAATGTTGAAACACCACACAAGACAAGAAAAAAAAATCCTCTGCACTTGATACAGAAAGATAGAGTACCTGTATCATCTTAACAAGAATCAAGTGAGAGAAAAGAAACAACATGAAATCTTTTCTTAATTTTGAAAGGAAACCTGATCTCGACTTTACTGAACATTGATGTTTTCGCACCCAATCCCGCTTCCCCAAAAACAAGTTTTTCCTTGTCACTAAAACTTCATCTGTCATTCTTCCTCCTTCGTCCTACTCTTTCCTCACACTCCTACTTCTCTTGCACTACCCCTCCTGCTGCTACATGCTCTTCCACTGATGATTTCCCTTTACATCCTCCTTCTGTCACTCCCACCGTAAGTTACACCAATTCCCCAATTACTCCCACTTCATTTGAACATCGCATTCCCTTTTTGCTTTCCAACTGGGATGATGGGAGCCGCTGGCTTCTGTTCTGCTATTGATCATCAGTGAATGTTGAGATTGGGATGATCAATGTCCAATCGGAACAGACAATAGTGTGTGTCTGTCACTGTCTGATGCACTGTGAACAGGATGGTTTTGTTCCCCATGGTCCAGAGTGGAGTATCTTTCTGTCTCTGTGTCACAGTGCATAACCAAACAGTCTCATCACAAATAGGATGAACCTTTCCTCAAAATCAGAAGTCCATGCATCAGTTTTCCCTTAAACATTGTGAGTATAGTGAGCACATTGTTCAAACAAGCCGTGTTTTACACTTTTGCTTTTTATTATTTTAACGGTTTAGCTCTTTTGAGGTGAGATCAGAGTAACTTCCCTTGCATCAAAGTCGTATTTGATTCATGTGGCATCACGGACCCTGAGTAAACAGTTGTCAGTGGGAATTGGAGGAAATTCTGTCCTGGTAATTTCCTCACTGAACGATGACACCTTCCCCAGAGCTTTTGAGAATGACAAATAAACTCTGCCCTTGCTAATACCTGCCAAAACCAAGGATGACTTTGTCCTGTGAATAACATCAACATTTATTATGTTTTCACAGTTTTGTCTAAAATCTCAGAAAAGTAAGACTTTGCTGATTGAGTGTCACTCCAATGAAATCAGGGCATTACAATAAGATTACGTTCATTTTCATTCAGTTACTTCCTGAGGACTGATCATGTGATTGCAGTGCCAGTGATATCAACATTTTATCTGTGCAAAAGCATCACATCTCATTGGCTCAAGGCTGCACCACTCCCCAATTCTATTTCTTTATCCTGCTCATTCGCCATGCTCATCAGATATATGAGGTGCACAAGATGCAATAACACAGAGATGTCTATGAGCCCTTGGAACCTGCCTCCCCACCCGTGCCCTGCACTCTGACTGCATCCCCTCCCACAAATGCACCTCCTGTCGTATATTCACCCTCCCTCCTACCCTTCCATTCTCTGATGTTGAATGTTCTGTACTTAACAATGGTCTCAGCGTTATCCTGCTGTGCCTCGACTTTAATGAATTTCGGGTGCGTCATGACGTTGAACTCTTCTCCCACCATCTTCTCCTCGGTGCCCATTTCTTTGGGCAAAGATTCTGTTCCCTGTTCCACAGACTCTTCGCCTAGCTCCAATACTCTTCCTCCACCTGGACCTCTCCCTCTGCTGTTTGCTTGAACTCAATCTGTTCATTGCGAATGTTCGATGTGACATTGTTTGTCTTAATTTCTCTACAGCCCCTCACCCAATCCAACAAATCACCCTCTGAACAGGCTGTATGCCGTATGCTTTGATACACCCCTGACACTGTTATTCAGCCTGTGCTGGTAAGAGTGATGCTGCTGTAGTCTGGTGGACTGACCTCTACATTGCAGAGACTGAGGGCCAGCTCTCAGTTATCTCCTCATATCACCTGCTGGACCATGACCTGACCAACACATCAGGCCATTGTATCAACAATGATAATTGACCACATTTCATCTGGTCATTCACACCGTACTTATCCCCACCTAACGGTCCCCAAGCTGATGGTCCTCTGATAGCAGAGCTCACTTCTATCTCCTCCTGAAAATCCACAAACAGAACTGTCCTGGCAGACCCATTGCTTCAGCCTACTCCTGCCACACAGAGGGGGTGCATGGATACACATGTGGGCTCCAGTAATACCTGTTTCTTCAAGGGGTACATAGACAATTCCCTGTTCCACTTCTATTCCAGACCCATCCACAACTCTTTCTCCAATGCATAGATTATATAATCGATTCTGCTTCTCTCTCTTGTCCTGAATCTGAAAAAAAATCATCGATCTCACTTCCAATTTGCATCCCTCCCTCACTTTCACCTGGTCTTTCTCTGACTCATCGCTTCCATTCCTCGGCATCTCTGTTTCCATTTCTGGGAATCGACAGGCCACTAATATCCAGTATTAACCAACCAACTGCCATTGCTACCTGGTGTATACACCCTCACAACCTGTTTCTTGCTAATACTCCATTCCATTACAACAATTTTTCTGTCTCCACCGCATTGTTTCTGATGATGTCATTTTCCAAAATGTCCACCTTCTTCCTCAACTGAGAATTTCCCAGCACTGTTCTCGAGAGGGCCCTCAACCAGGTCGGACCCACCTCTTGCATTTCTATTCTCACCGTCTCTCTACCCTCCTGCAACAGCGGGAGAATTCCTCTTGTCCTGGCTTACCATTCCACCGGCATTCACATGAAGTGGATCAACAGCTGCATTTCCCCCACCTCCAGCAAGATGCCATCACCAGATTCATATTTTCCTCCTCAAAATTGTCCACCTTCTGGAGGGACCAGGACACCCTGGTTCACTCTTTATTCACTCCCATTACCCCACCCTCACCCCCACCGCAGGCCCACTTCACTTACCCCTGCCGAAAGTGTAACATGTTCGAACTTCTGTCCTCCTTTCTCACTATCCAAGGGCCCAAGCCCACCGTACCGATGAAGCAGCACCTTACCAACATTTTCCACAATTAGTCTACTCAATTCGCTTCTCACAATGTGGTCTCCTCTACATTGGGAAAGCTAATGGTAGCCTGGGTGACCGCTTCACTGAACGTCCAAAGTGTACCTATACAAATGACCCTGAGCTTCCAGTTGCTTGTCAGTTTAATACCGCATCCTGTTCCCTGGCCAATATCTCTGTGTCAGGCTTGCTGCAATGTTCGAGGAAAAGTCTATGCAAACTGGAAGAACAACGCCCCATTTACCGTGTGAGGACACTACAGCCCTTCAGACTCAAAATCAAGTTCAATTATTTTCGGCCCTGAACTCCCCAATGTCCTCACCCCCGACCAATAATACGCCAGGCCTAGTTCTCACATCGCCTTCCATTACACACCCTCTATGTTTAGCCACTAACAATCTCCATTAACAGCTGTCCAGCCCCTTCTGCATATCAACCAACATTTTCCTCACTACCATCAGTTCTGAGGAAGAGTCACTGAACCCGAAACGTTAACTGTGATTTCTCTTCACAGATGCTGCCTGACCTACTGAGCTTTAGAAGCAACTTCTGTTTTTGTTTCAACATTTTCATGGCACATTTTCACAATCCAATACGTCATCAATATTTAGAGCCTTGTCAAACATCGGAACTTTGTAATTTTTCATTTAATGTCCATAACAAATTACTCAAGATCCAAGTGAGACAGGGGCTTTGCTGTTATCGTTCAGATCAGACAATTTGTCACAGTTCAGAAAGAAAAAGAAATCAAAAGAGCTGGAGCAAAACTCAACAAATCTGGCAGAATTTGAGCAGAGATGCACAGAATTAACCTTTGACTTTTCAGAAATTTCACATCATAATCAATATGTTAACTCTGTTTCTGTCTGCAGATACTTCTTCATGTTTTTATTTCGTTTCTCCACCATTTTCAGTTTGTATATCATGTTTGCATATCATTATAGCTCATGTTTCTTGACAGGTCCATATGCTGACCTTGGTTATATTTGGACACTGTGGTCCTATTGCAGTTGGTGTGTCTGTGGTATGTGTATTAAGGCCGAAATCTGTTTCTTCTATAAGATTCAAAGAGAAAAAAAAACATGTTTCTGAATATCTTGTAAATCTCAGAAAACCATTTTGTTTTAAAATACTTTTCATTGCAACTGAACTTCATGACATAATAAGAATCGATTTTTGTTGATGGAACAGTCTGTGTCCTTCATTGAACAAGCTTGTCTCTCTCACCGCCCCCCCCCCCCCCCCCACCCCCCGCCCCCCCCCCCCATAGGCTTTCAATGCATATCACAGAATTATTACAGCAAAGGTTGCGGAAACTCAACCCACTGTCTCTTCCAGCTTAGAATGAGCTGTATCTCTTACTGTTATTCTGTATACTGGCAACTGAAAGCATTCTATTCGTGTGACATGGTAACTGCTCTGCGATTTTAAATTCAGTGTTCCTTTCATAAGCCGATATGGTGTAAAGTGAAGAAGCATTCATTTGTATGGGAAAAAATTCGGCAATCTTCGTAAAAGTGAAAATCCTCTGGATTTCTTTTGATTAGCGAAAACAGGTCCTAATGTAGGTTATTTGGAAAGGGAAGCAGGGAAAAGCAAACTTTTGAAAAGCAGGGGATACCTGTATTTTCGTGGGCATGTCATCAGCGAACTTGCAGCTGGCGTTGTTTGGAATTTGGCAACTCAGCCGTGTGTGGACAGGGAGTACAGTAGGGGGCCTAGCACACATCCTTGGGGTATCCAGTGTTGAGTGTGATTGTGGTCAAGGTGCAGATACCTCTCTTCACAGATTGTGGTCTGTGGGTCTGAAACCGGGGGATCCAGTTGCAGAGGGTGGAGCCGAGACGAAGATCACCAAATTTTGAGATCAGTCTGGAGGGGATAACGATGTTGAAGGTGGAGCTGTAGTCAGTGAGCAGGAGTCTGGTGTAATTGTCCTTGTTGTCTAGATGTCCCAGGGATGAGTGCAGGGATCGGGGTATGGCATCCGTTCTGGACCTGTTACATCAGTAGGCTAATTATAAGGGATCAAGTCAGGCTGGGAGACTGGAGCTGATGTGGGCCATAGCCAGCCTTTCAAATCACTCCATGTTTATTGAGGTCAGAGCCACTGGGCGGTAGTCATTAAGGCACGTTACATGTGCTTTCTCACTTACGAGGATGATGGTGGTCTTCTCGAAGTAGGTTGGGACTTCGGCTTGTAAGAGGGAGAAGCTGTAGTTGCATATGAATACCTCTACCAGTTGGTCCTCATAGGCTCTGAGTACACAGCCGGGAACATCGTCCAGGTCTGTCACTTCCCTTGCCTTGACTCTCAGGAAGACTGATTATGTCTGCAGAGGTGACAGCGGTCACAGATACATCCGGGGCTGTCGGGACAGGTTTCAGCCTGGCAGTCACACATCATAGACATTCCTTCCCCAACTCCCTCCATCATCATCAACACAGTTTGTCCAGACAGAATGCCATCAATAGACTGGGATTGTGCACAATAATGAAGTAAACTCACCACAAAACGGGGCGGGGTGTGCTTCTACTGAGAGTCAGTGGAGCAGGGAGTGAAGACTTTGCAGGTGTAATTCCACTCAACCCATTGCTTCAACATGAATGGAGTCAAGCACCTTGAGTGTTGTGCCTTGTAGATGGTGGACAGTCCTTGGGGAGCCAGGAAATGTATTATATATGGACACATTGGACAAAGGAGCTGAGGGCATTTTTGCTAAGTTTGAAGATGATGCAGTGATGGTTTGCTGGGAAGATGATATTGAGGAAGTGGGGAGGCTGCAGAAAGACTTGGACAGTTTTGGACTGTGGGAAAACATGTGGCTGATGCAACACAATATGGAATCCTGTGAGATTATGCACTTTGATAGGCGGAATAGAGGCAGACACTATGTTCTAATAGGATCCATTCAATCTGAAGCACAAAAGGATTTTGAAGCACTCGTCCTCCCATATGGTTAATGTGCAGGTTCATAACCCGACCTTGGGGAAACATACCAAATGCCTTCCTGAAGTTCATGTACTTGACACCTACAGTCTCTCCCTCATCAGAGCTGAAAATGTGTTGCTGGAAAAGCGCAGCAGGTCAGGCAGCATCCAAGGAACAGGAGAATCGACGTTTCGGGCATAAGCCCTTCTTCAGGGAGGGCTTCTTCAGGGCTTATGCCCGAAACATCGATTCTCCTCTTCCTTGGATGCTGCCTGACCTGCTGCACTTTTCCAGCAGCACATTTTCAACTCTGATCTCCAGCATCTGCAGTCCTCACTTTCTCTCCTTCATCAATCAACTTTGTCAATTCCTCAAAGAATTCTATTGAGTTGGTAAGACATGACCTTCCCTGCACAAAAACTCGTTGCCTATCACTGATAAGACTATTTTCAGCCAAATGAGAGTAGATCCTATCCCTCAGTATCTTCTCTAGCAGGTTCCCTACCGCTGACATCAGTCTCACCGGTCTATAATTGACTGGATTATCCCTTCTACCTTTCTTAAACAAGGGGATTAACAATTGTCCAGTCTTCCGGAACATCAGCCGTGTTCAAGGATATCTGTTAATGCCTCAGCTATTTCCTGTCTCCCTTCCCTCAGTAATCTGGGGTAGATGTTGGTAGCCTTTCTGCGGTAACGAGCCATGTAAATGGAATCAATGGTTGGGATGTTAGAGTCCGTGTTGGTCAGAGCTGTGCACCCAACCTTCTGTAGTTTCTCATGGTCCTGAGTAGAGCAGTTGCCATACCAGGCTGTTATGCACCGGGACAGTACGCTCTCAATGGTACATCTGTAGAAGTAGTGCATGTTGATTTTCCTGTATCACCTCAAGAAGGAGAGGCATTGTTGAACCTTCCCGACCGTTGTACCTATGTGAGAAGTTCAGGACAGGTTGTGAGTTATCATCATTCCGAGGCACTTGATGCTCTGCACTCCCTCAAATGGTTGATGTCGATGGGGTGTGTTCCCCTCCTTTCTTCATAAAGTCAGTGATCAGTTCTTTACGTTTACCGGATTAGAGAGAGAGGTCATTATCAACAGATCATGTCACCAAGCTCTCTATCGCCTTTCTCGATTCTGACGCGTTGTTGTTGAATATCCGTGCTGCTATAGTGATGTCATCAGCGAACTTGTAGCTGGCGTTGTTTGGAATTTGGAAACTCAGCTGTGGCTGTACAGGGAGGACATTAGGGGGCTGCAGAAACAACCGTGGGTGTACAGGGAGGACATTAGGGGGCTGAGGACACAACTGTGGGTGTACAGGGAGGACATTAGGGGGCTGCAGAAACAACCGTGGGTGTACAGGGAGGACATTAGGGGGCTGAGGACACAACTGTGGGTGTACAGGGAGGACATTAGGGGGCTGCAGAAACAACCGTGGGTGTACAGGGAGTACAGTGGTTGGCTGAGGGCACAGCCGTGGGTGTACAGGGAACACACTGAGGAGCTGAGGGCACAGACGTGGGTGTACATGGAATACAGTAAGGGGCTGAGGGCAAAGACGTGGGTGTGCATGGAGGACAGTGGGGGGGTTAAGGACACAGCCGTGGGTGTACAGGGCGTACAGTAAGGTCTGGCACAGCCGTGGGTGTACAGGGAGGACAGTAGTGGGCTGAGGGTACAGCCGTGGGTATACAGGGAGTATTGTTGGGTGTTGAGAACACATCCTTTAGTGTTGATTGTTATTGTGGAGGAGGTGATTTTATCAATCTTCACGATTGTGGGTCAAAAGCCTGAGGAGCCCGTTGCAAAGGAGCGAACCGAGACCAAGATCGTGGAATTTTGGGATTAGTCTGTAAGGGATAATGATTTTGAAGGTGGAGCTTTAGTCAATGAGCAGGAGTCTGGTGTAGGTGTCCTTGTTGTCCAGATGTTCTAGGGATGCGAGCAGGCTCGGTATGGCATCTGTTGTGAACCTGTTACATCAGTCGGCACATTATAGGGCAGCAGGTCAGGCTGGGAGACTGGAGTTGATGTAGGCCATAACCAGCCTCTCAAAGCACTTCATCGTCTATAAGGGCACATTCCATGTGCTTTCTCACTTACGAGGATAATGATGGCCTTCTTGAATCAGGTTGGGACTTCGGCTTCTTGAGGGAGAGTCTGAAGTTGTATGTGAATACCTCTGCTAGTTGGTACAAACAGGATCTGAATGCTCAGCCAGGAACACTCTCCAGGCCCATCACTTTCTTTGATTTGACTCACTGAAAGACTGAGCTTGCCTGCAGCGGTAACAACTGACACAGGTACATCTGGGGCTTTCGCGGCCTGTGTCAGCCCTCAGTGACAGTTACTCAGTCATTTATGATCGACATCTCCTCCCCACACCTCCCTCTGTCGTCTTCAACACACAATGACATTAGTTGGTGTGTGCACCACACAGTCAGCATTGAGGCAGATTGCCTTTAATAGACTGGGATCATGCACCATCAAGTTCTGCATCACCATAATGCGGTAAATTCATAATAAAATGGTGTGCAGGGTGCCAGTGCCTGTGGTGCAAGGAGTGAAGACTTTGCAGCTGTAATTCCAGTCAAGCCACTGCTTAAACCTAAATGGAGTCAAGCATCTTGAGCGTTGTGCCTTTTCAATGGTGGACAGTCCTTAGGTAGTCAGAAAGTGCCAGTTACGTGAACCATCTGACCTGACGGAAGTCGTGCGAGCTTTGCAGAAGATACAATGATGATTGGCTGGGCAGGTGATATTGAGGAAGTGGGGAGGCTGCAGAAAGACTTGGACAGTTTAGGACACTAGGAAAACGCATGGCGGATGGAACACCATATGGGAACATGTGAGATTATGCACTTCAGTCGGTGGAATACAGGCAGACACTATGTTCTGAAAGGCTTCATGAAATCTGAAGCACAAAAGGAGTTGAGTCCTCGCCCTCTCTTACGGTTAATGCGGAGGTTCAATTGGCAGTTAGGAAAGCAAATGCAATGTTAACATTCATTTCAAGAGAGTGAGAGTGATGAGAATGCAATGGACTATGGTCAGACGGCATTTGGATTATGTGAGCTGTTCTGGGGAAGGATCTATGGGTGTTGGACATGATTTATCCTGGGAATGATGGCTTGTCATATGAGCAGCGGTTCAGGACTCTGTGTCTGTACTCAATGGAATTTAGAAGAATGGGGAGGGGGGGCGCAGCTGTTTGAAGCTTACCGACTACTGCAAAGATTGATACAGTTAGTGTATAAAAGACATTTCCACTCGTCTTAGAGACTACGACAAAATGGCACAGTTTCAGAGTGAAGAGATAGGCTGAATAGCCTAAATCTTTTGCTATATCTCATGCCCTTATTGACATACAGTCTATTATTCAGTGCAGAGTTGAAAGTCTCAGACCTGCTCTTGTAACCCTTGTATCTGTACGTTGATTTGACTTCACCTTCTGGTCAATGGTAACCCCTGTAATATGGATGGTGGGAGAATACAGTGCCAGTCAGTAGCGCAGTAATATGTTGACTATAAGCTGCTATCTGTGAGTCTCTATGATGATTGCCATTTTCAGTTTGGTATTTTTGAAGGATCGATCCTGTTACGCTAATGTTGTTGAATTTAACAAAACAGGTGCAATTTATCACAGCGCTCAGCAACAATACGTCATGGAACACTGAACACCTTTCTAATAACAGAATGGTCTAAAATGTTCATCATCAGAAACACTGCTTTCCTGTTCATGTTCAAATCAGACTACTTGTCCCATCAAGGCGCTCAACTTGGAACTTTTTACATTTTTTTTCGGATATGAGAATCGCTGGATGGGCCCACCATTTCTTGTCCGTCCCTAGTTGTCCCCTTGAGAAGGTGGTGCTGCAGTCCACCTGCTGTGCATTGACCCACAATGCTATGAGGGAGGGAGTTACAGGGTTTTGACCCAGCAACAGTGAAAGAATTGTGATATATTTCCAACTCAGGATGTTGACTGGTTTGGAGGGGAGTTTGAATGTGGTGGTGTTCGCAAAAGCCTGCTGCTCCTGTCATTCTAGATGGAAGTGCTTGTAGGATTGGAAGGTACTGTCTGAGGATCTTTGAAGAATTTCTGCAGTGCATCTTGTAGATAGTACACACTGTGCTACTAAGCGTTGGTCGTGGAGGCAGTGAATGCTTGTGGATGTGGTGCCAATCAAAAGGGCTTTCTTTGTCCTGGATGGTGTCAAGCTTCTTTCGTGTTGTTGTGGCTGCACTCATTCAGGCAAGTGGGAGAATTCCATTTCACTCCTGATTTGTGCCTTGTAGATGACGAAAATGCTTTGGGAAGACAGGAGGTGAGTTACTCACGCAGTATTCCTAGCCTCTGATCGGCTCTTATATTTATGTGGCGAGTCCAGTTGAAGTTCTGGTCAATGGTAACCTCAAGTGTATTGATAGAGGGTGTGGAATGGGGAATGTAGTGACAAATATGCTGCTGAATACCAAGTGTTTATATTGTTTCTTACTGGTGAGGGTCATTATCTGACATTTGTGTGACGCGAATGTAACTTGCCACTTGTCAGCTCATGTCTGGAGATTGTCCAGATCTTGTTGCATTTAGGCACGGACTGCTTCAGTATCTGAGCATTTGCGAATGGTGCTGAACATTGTGCAGTCATCATCGAATATCCACATTCTTACCTTATGATGGAGAGAAGGTCATTGATGAAGCTACTGAAGATGTTTGGACCTAGGTTTCATCTGGAGGGCCACTGAAGATTTTACGTAGTATGGTGATGAAACGTCTGTAAATGAACATTCCGGTTCATGGAGCAAACCTGTATCAACATTATCCTGAGGGACTACTGCAGAGATGTTCTGCAACTGAGATGACTGACCTCCAATAACAATGACCGTTTTCCTATCTGTCAGTTATGACTCCAATAACAAGTGTTGGCCCGCGATACCCTTTTTGCTGGGGTTCCTTGATGCCACATTTGAAAGAATGCAGCCTTGATATCAAGGGCTGGAATTAGGTTCCTTTTTCTATGTTTGAACCAAGGCTATGATTAGGTCAGGAGCTGAGTGTCTCTGGCAAAACCCAAAAGGGGCGTCACTGAGCAGGCTATTGCTGAGCAGGTGCTGCTTGATAACACGATTGACGACAACTTCCATCACTTTACTGATGATGGAGAGTACATTGATAAGGCGGTATTGGGTCGGGTTGAATTTGTCCTGCGTTTTATGTACAGAACATACTTGAACAGTTTTTTTTTCCCATTGTTGGTTTGTAACTGTACTGGAACAGCTTGTCTAGGGAAGCGGGAAGTTCTGGAGTACAAGTCTTCAGGACTATTACCGGCAGGTTATCAGGGGTTATAGCCTTTGCAGTACCCAGTACCTTCAATCGTTTCTTGACATCAGTCAATCGAATTTGCTGAAGACGGCTCTCTGTAATGATGGGGACCACGGGAGAAGGCCAAAATGGACAATTCACTCGAAACTTCTGACTGAAGATTTCTGCGAAAGCTTCAGCCTTATCTTTTGCACTGATGTGCTGGGCTCTTCCATCATTGAGGATGGGGATATTTGTGGAGACTCCAGTGAGTTGTTTAATCATCCAACACCATCCATGATCGGACTCGGAGGACTGCATTGTTTAAATCTGATGCATTCGTTGTGGGATAGCTCAGTTCTGTCTGTCCCTTGCTGTTTATGTTATTTGGCACGCAAGTATTTCATGCCACTACCTTACCTCTAACACCACGGGCCCTTATTATACTCAGTCATCTCCTGTGTGACACCTTGTCAAAGGCCTTCTTGAAATCCAGGTGGATAACATCCATTGGCTGTGCTTGGTCAAGCCTGCTCATTTCCTCTTCAAATAATTCCAACAGATTTGTCAGTCACGACCTTCCCTTGATGAAGACATTTTGTCCCATTTTACCAAACACTTCCAAGTATTCAGAAATCTCATCCTTCACAATGGATTCCAGGATCATACCCAAGACCGAAGTTAAGCCATTAGTTGTGGATATTTTTTGTCTTTTTCCTCACTCCCTTGTTACAATGGGGTGTCACGATAGAGGGTGTCCAGTGCTCTGGGATCATTCCTTACTCTAGTGATTCCTGAAAGATCACCACTGTCCCCCCACACCTTCTGCAGCTATCTTCCTTATATCTCTGGGATGTAGTCCATCCGGTCCAGGATAATTAACCACCTGCTGGTCATTCAGTTTTTTCTAGCACGCTCTCCATGGTGGTGGCCAGCATACTCAGCTCTGGCCCCTCACTGTCTTGAATGTTAACGTATTACTCGTATCTTCCACCGTGACCAAATTTTTCAGTTCCTCAGCCTATTCTTGTTCACCACTACTACCTCTCCAGTATCATTTTGCTGCAGTTCAATGTCTACTTTTGCCTCTCTTTTGTACTTTATATATTGAAAGAAGCTCAAACAGACTTCCTTAATGTTCGTGGCTAGCTTACCCCCATATTTAATAATCTCCCTCCTTATTTTATTTTGTTTGCTCTCCATTTTGTCTTTGTAAGCTTCCCAATCCCCTGGTTTCTCAAACAGCCACTCGCCACATTATATGCGTTCTCATTTGCTTCTATGCTGTCTCTGACTTCCCTAGTCAGCTATGGTTGCCTCATCCTCTCTCTATTATGCCTCTTTTTCCTCAAGATAAATCTCTGCTGCATCCTGAATTACTCCAAAAATCTCCTGTCATTGCTTGTCCACGGTCTTTCCTTCTGGGCCTGTATCCCAGTTAATTCTACCAGCTCCCCTCTTATGCCTCTGTAATTGCCTTTATTCAGCTGTAATACCATTACCTCTGATTCTAACTTCTCCACCTGAAATTGCAGAGTAAGTTCAATCATATTACGATCACTGCCTCCTATGATGTTTTTTTATCCAAAGCTCCCCTCATCTAGTCTGCCTGTTCAATCTACTACAAAAAGCCATCTCATAGACATTCCACAAATTCCTTTTCCTATAAACCACTATCAAACTGAATCCCAGTCCACCTGCATAATGAAATCCCACATGATCACTGTAACGTTGCCTTTCCTACAGGTCTTTCTACCTCCTGTGTACCTTGCACCCCAGCTCCTGAGTACTGTTTGGCGGCCTATATATAACTGCAACAGCATTTTTTCAGCTTTTTGATTCCCCAGTTCTACCGACACAGATTCTACACCATCTGAGATTATTTCATTTCTTCTAATTGATTCAATTTGTAATTAATTACAAATGAGACAAATATGTCTCTCTGCCCACATGCCTATCATTTCGACAGGATGAATACCCTTGAATATTCAGCTCCCACTCCTGATCCTCGTTCAGTGATGTCACTGTGATGCCATCCACGTCATATATGCTAATTCGTGTATGAGTCACAAGCTTATTTACACTATTTCTTCCTTGCATTCCGATATAACAGTTCAGTTCTGTATTTACCGTCCTCTTCTCATTGTCATTTGCTTGTCCAGCCATTGGTACCTACACGAACCTTAGCCACTGACTCATTCCCTTCCCACTCCAAGTTCTTCTGCACCCAGATGACATATCCCAAACGCAAGCACCAGGTAGGCAGCACAACCTTCAGGACTCTCAATCCTGGTCACAGAGAATATTCAAAGTTTGTGAGAAGATTTGTAGCTCGTGTGTTCGTTGTTGTGGTTCTGTTCACCGAGCTGGGAATTTGTGTTGCAGACTTTTCGTCCCCTGTCGAGGTGACATCCTCATCCTCCTGTGAAGCACTGCTGTGATCTTTCCTCCGGCATTTATAGTGGTTTGAATCTGTTGCTTCTGGTTGTCAGTTCCAGCTGTCCGTTGCAATGGCCGGTATATTGGGTCCAGGTCGATGTGCTTATTGATTGAATCTGTGGGTGAGTTTTTTCATGCACAGGCTGGTGTGTGTATGGAAACAACTGTGGGAGGAAGTGATGGACACTGGTCCCATTCCAATATTTAAAAGGCAGCTGGATGGGTATGTAAATCGGAGGGGTACGAAAGATATAGACCAAGTGCTGGCAAATGGGACTACATTAGGTTGGGTAACCTGGTCGGCATGGACGAGTTGGACTGAAGGATCTGTTTCCATGCTGTACATCTCTCTGACTGTATAACGTTCTGACTGAATGACATAAAGTAGGGTCAGATGGCACAACATCAGTTTGGGTCGAATAGAGTATCCCGAAAGGTTGAATAAAGACACATAGATGGCGTTATGTTCATGATTTCAAAACGTAGTCAGGAGCTGCGGCACAATATACACCAGGAGATAGAAAAGATGCATAGAAAAGGCAAAGTACAGTAGTCATGGGAAATTTCAATACGCAGGGTGGGGCGGGGGGGGGGGGGACTGGGAAAATCAGGTTGGTAGTGGTTTGCAAGAAAAATAATTTGTGGAGTATCTTCGATAGGGCTTTTTGGAGCAGCTTGTAGTGGAGCCCACTCAGGAATAGGCAATACTGGGTTTAGTGTTGTGCAATGAGGCAGACTATTTAAGAGAACTTAAAGTGAAGGAACACGAAGGAAGCAGTAATCACAATATGATCGAATTTATTCTGCAATGTGAGAGGGAGAAGATAGAATCAGAGGTAATGGTACAGTTGGTGTTCCTAGTAAGTCATTCGCTTTGTCTTTAAAACCGGGTTGAACTGTCTTTCTGCTCATGTTAGGCAAATTTTGGAAAAGGGGAAATCAGTGCCTTCACTTCCAATCAAAACTTCCTTTCCTGATAAATTCTACAAAGCAAATTACTATTTATAAATTGCTCACTGATATGCGAGAAGAAATCAGACTGTTCTCAAACTCTATAATCCCTCTAGCCCTGCACAGATCTACATTTCCATGTCCTCCCCACTCACCAATCCTGCCCAGTACCACCATTATGATGTCCCGGTCTAATCGTCAGTCTCAGTACAACTTCTGAATAAACTTCTTTATTTGTGCCACTATGAAATCTGGATTCATCTGTTTCAAGTCCCTTCTAACCACATGTCCATGCAAAAAGAATTGTACTTGAGATGTTTAACTTGTTCTCTCCACAGAATCTGTCAGACAGGAAGATAGTGCGTGGTGCTCAACTCATGTAGAGGCACAGAATAATGATCTGTTGATGTCTCATGAAGCAAGTTGATGGAATTTAAAAGAAACCATCATTATTTGTAATAAACAGAAGCCCATCTGCTTGTGTCATGTCCTTTCGAGAAGGCAATGGGTTATCCTTCCTTGGTCAGGTCTCCGTGTAACTGCAAGCCCACAGCAGTGTGATTTACTTCTACTGTCCAATGGAACAGCTGAACCAGCCACTCAGTTCAAGATAGGGATAACACGCTGGTCTGACCAGGGCTTCATATGCCTCGTGAAAAAGAAGAAAATGAAAGAAAACTCCCTTCTACTTCCTGTTTCCCATATTGCTACTGCTCATTTCCATCAGGTAGGCGACTATTCCTTATTTTAGGTGTATTCCATCTCATTGAGTCTGTCCCCGAGAGTGATGTCCATCTCGATCGGCACCTCTGGTGCTGGTTTTATTGACACTGACATACAGATGTAAGGAAGATGTAAATTTTGCATCAATGGCAATATATAGAGAATGATGCTTTTTACGCGATGAGAAAGAAATGGAGACGCCGAAGTGAGGGAAAGTAATTAATGTGATCATCCCTGAGAGATTTGTTGAGACAGAATTTGGGGCATTGTCCACAGATTTTCTCTCCTTTATAAGGAATGATCTCCTTACCAAGAGAGAGTTCAAAGGAGTTCCACCAAACTAATCCCTGGGATGGTGGTACCATGAGGAGTGAGAGAAGATTAATCTGTCGCACTGTGAGAGAATAAGATGGGATTGCGTTGGAAGTTCAGGGGGATGGACAATCACACATGATGTTCTAAACAGACATTCATACGGTGATAGATCCCACTGCCTCTTTTTTTACGAACTTTATTAAATTCTAGATACTTTTAGTACCTCTGAAAACATTCCCCCCAACCACCCCCACTTCCCGTATCAATGAGAGAGCAGAAAATCCAGACTTTGAATAAAAACTCCACATATTAATGCAGTGCATTTGTTGAGTGATCCTGCACTGAATGTCATGTTATTCATAATCCCAACATCAGCCACAATACCTTCAATCTAAAACAGTTAACTATTCCCACCAGCTTCTGATCCCCACGGAGAACATTGTTCTGCCTTTTCAGAGATGGAAGATGTCTCCTTGAGACTTGACAGAAAACATCTCACTTCCCTCCTCACTGCCAGCAATCCACGCTAAGTAGCAATTGTTCCTCAGACAGTGGAGCTACGATAAACATCAAGATCTACTCCTGCGATTTGTCATGTTGGAGCATCAGTGACATCCTCCTGTTCCTGTATAAGCCTTTGCGAGACTGAATGGCCTCTTCCTGGTCCCATGGAACAGTTTTGCGGACTGTGTTGGCTCCACCTGTTCTTGTTTAACAGTTCGATGTGCTGGCCAGACCCCTCCTCTTCCTATGTAACAGGCAGGAGTATTGAATGTATTGCCACTCTTCCTGTTCAGTAGATTTGATGGGCTGAATGCTAGCTCATATTCATGTGTAACCAGCTTGAGACGCTGAATGATCTCCTCTTTTAACTGTGGAAATGTGCAATGTCTGGCCCTGCTATTACCAACACTTTTACAGCACAAACTGGAATGCTGTCCGGGCCTTGCTGCACATGGACATAGACTGCTTCAGGAGCTGAGGGGGGGAAATATTCTGAACATTGTGTGATCTTCAGTGATCATCCCTGTTTCTGATGTAATGAAGGGGAAGGACATTTATGATGCAGCTGAAGATGATTGTGTCGAGGAAGCTACCCTGAGGATCTCGTGTAGGGATGTCCCGGGACTGAAAGGATTGATGTCCACAACCATGATCATCTTCCTCTGTGCGATGGCTAACCCCCAGTGGAGAGATTGTGGCTGATTCCTATTAAATTTAATTTAGTCAACGTTTCTTGATCCCATCCTGAGTTAACTCCTGCTTTGATATCAGGGTCTGTCACTCTTACATGAGCTGCTGTGTTCACTCTTTTGAACATACAAATAGGTTATTGTGTATGTTTGGGGCGTGTAACCTTCTCACAGAGGATAGTGAATGTCAGAAATTATCTGGTAAAGAGAGTCCGGGGAGCTAGATCACTGAAAGTATTTACAGATGAGGTAGGTGGGTTTTTTTTTTACCTGCCATGGAATTGAGGGATGTGAAAAATTGGGAAATAAAGCAGAGTTGATAACAACAGTGGATCATCCATAATCTTATACAATGGCACGGCAGGCCTGACCATCCGAATTACCATCCGATCCTGTTCCTTATGCTCTCATATTCTGTAATTAGGAAGTTAATGGTTGTAATTTTCCTGAACATTCCGTTATTGGATGTTACAGTTACAGAGAACAAAGCATTTTATGAGTCATCTCAGGGTGAGGTATGGGGACTGTATTCACAGTGAATCTGGATCTGCACCATGACCAACAAATGAAGCACAAGTTGCAGAGAGGAGACACTCTATTAATAGACCAGAGGTGTCTTTTGAGCCCAGCCTGGGTTTTGAATTAACATTTTTCAACCCACGCCAAACTTTTGTGACAATTGTGAGGGACAGAAGGAGATCCTGTATTACTGTGGACCAGGTATTTCGAGCAATTGGCCTCTGTCTACTCCTGTGCAGGAGCTATGAGGGGCTGAATGGAATTATAGGAACATCGGACTGAGGAGTAGGAGTGGGCCATGAGGCACTTTGTCTTTGCTCTGCCACGTACTAAGATCATAGATGATCTGATCGTGGTCTCAGCAGTACTTCTTCTGCACGTGCACCATTTTCCTACATTGTCTATAAAGTATTTAACAGTCACAACTTTGAATAAATGTAAACATCCAGGCACCACAAACTTCTGGGGAAGGGAACTCCCACTTGAACAGCCCTTTTAGAATTTGTCATTCGTGGTCCAATCAATATTGCAGGGTCAGTGTTTCATTTTGCTGTCACACTGCTCCACTTTTTACAACAAATTTCAAAGTTTAGTGATATGGCTAATGATATAAATGTCAGCCTGGCTCATCTTCTAGAATAATGTGAAACACACACACACAGATTTTAAGACAAACAGAAAAATGAAAGCTTTCCAGAGTTTCATAATAGTTGAACTCATAACAAATGGATAGATGATAGACTGTCCCAAATATTATTCGGTCCTCTGAAGTCATTAGTTTAGATTCCCTACAGTGTGGAAACAGGCCCTTCAGCTCAACAAGTTCACACCAACCCTCCCAAGATGAACTGATCCAGTCCCATTTCCATCTGGCTAATGCACCGAACACTATGGGCAATTTAGCATGGCTAATTTACATGACCTGCACATTTTTGGACCAGTGGGAATAAACCGGAGCACCCGGAGGAGATCCACACAGACACGAGGAGAATACACAAACTCCACACATACAGTCAAACCTAGGACCCTGGTGCTGGAAGGTAGCGGTGCTAATCACTGAGCCGCCGAGCCGTCCATTTTGCTCAGGCAAGCTACTTGTGATGTGATTTCTCCCCAGAATAGTTGGATTTAGCTGAATTCCCTTTGCTTCAGACAGTAGAGAGATTCCAATGAACCTCTCATCAGGAATACTCGACGACTCATCAGGTAGAGGTAAGTCAGAGATTTACTGTTGCCAGTTGGAACAAAAAGAAGATAGAGGGATCAATCGGCTGCTGCTTCTCAGGCAGGAGACACTGTTCTCCCTCTCTGTGTTGAAATATGCAGTCATGTCAACTGAACACCAAAATGGGCCATGTGCGCTCGTCGTGATCATTCTCTGGAATGGATCATAATGGACGATATGCAAATGCATCATTGCTGTTGTTATACACAGTGCCTTTCATTAGCAAAAGAGAAAATTCCTGCTTTATAATTTGATGATTTGTTGGTATGCATATGCTTAATTTTTAAAAATCGGCTGATGTTTTCATAATATCTGTGCTAAAATCAATGCATTTTATTCTTAGAATTTATTCCATAGTTTTTGTCTCCCTGAGAAGAGAAAATGTGCATCCCGCTGATTTTTCTCAGAATTGTGTATGCTTCTAAAGGATTTCTCATCTAAGACCAAAATTGATAATGTTTCAAAACAAAAGGCTTTCATTCCAGAAAAGTGTGAACAAAACATTGTTAATAAGCTTCAAGAACTTTTTTTAGGTTAAGGGATCAAAACTGCACATAATGTGCCAGATGTGGTCTTAGCAACGCCCTGTACAGATGTAGACGCGAAAAATGTGATGCTGGAAAACCACAACAGGTCAGGCACACCCAACGAACAGGAGACTCGATGTTTAGGGCATATTCCTGATGAAGGACTTATACCCTTGACGCCAATTTTCCTGCTCCTCGGACGCTGCCTTTCCAGCTGTGCTTTTCCAGCCTCACACTGTTCGACTCTGATCTCCAGCATCTGCACTCCTCACTTTTACCGGTACAGATGCAGTAAAGCATTCCTGATTAAACCTGGTACCCTTTGCCAGAAACACAATCATTCCACTTAGCTTCCAAATCACTGACAGCAAGTGCAGACTAACTACATCTGATTCGTGTAGCAGGATCATGCATACCGTCTGTATCTCAGAGTTCTGCAATCTCTCTCCACTTGAATTGTTTACCGTTGTTTTATCCTTCCATCCAAAATAGACAACTCACATTATGCTATATCTGGTGAAGGTTTGCTCACTAATCTCCCTTTGCCTATATCACATTGATCACACACGACCTCCATTTGATGACATGCTGGATGATCAGCTTGGTGTTTAAGCTAATTGGGCTTTGATATATTCAGACCCTTCCTCCAGATCTTTGGTCCAGGTACTGATCGTTGATGATCCTATAGTGATCTCTGAGGCACTCCACCAGTTACAGCTTTGTAATGTGAAAATACGCATTTATCGCTACTCTCTATTTCCTGTTAGCAACAGCTTCCTGTGTAACAGCTCAGATGTTTACATGGCGTCCTGTGCAGTAAAATGTACTCAATGAGCTAAAATGATTCGTTCTATTTTCCTCTGTAACTTGTTAAATAGGCAGAATATACTCCTCCAGTCTCATGGTAACGATAATGACTGGCTAAACGAGATGGCCCCCTATCTTTGTCACAGCTTCGAGGGGTGGATGGAGGGCACAATACATAGGGTAGTGGCAGCAGTATTTCCCTGTAACAGCATCGAGGGTGGCTTGAGGGAACGACACATGTAGTAGGGGCAGCAGTATGTCTCTGTAACAGCATTGAGCGTGGATTATGAGAACAACACATGGCGTAGGGACAGTAGCATGTATCTGTAACAGCCTCAACGGTGGATTGAGGGAACGACACATGTGGTAGGGGCAGCAGTATATCTTTCTAACAACCTCGAGGGTGGATTGAGGGAACGACACATGTGGTAGAGGCAGCAGTATGTCTCTGCAACAGTATTGAGCGTGGATTACGAGAACAAACATGACTTAGGGAGAGCAGCATGTATCTGTAACAGCCTCGAGGGTGGATTGAGGGAACAGCACATTGCGTAGGGACAGCAGCATGTGTCTGTAACAGCCTCGAGGGTGGATTGAGGAACAACACATTGCGTAGGGACAGCAGCATGTGTCTGTAACAGCCTCGAGGGTGGATTGAGGAACAACACATTGCGTAGGGACAGCAGCATGTGTCTGTAACAGCCTCGAGGGTGGATTGAGGAACAACACATGGGGTAGGGACAGCAGCATGTGTCTGTAACAGCCTCGAGGGTGGATTGAGGAACAACACATTGCGTAGGGACAGCAGCATGTGTCTGTAACAGCCTCGAGGGTGGATTCAGGAACAACACATGGGGTAGGGACAGCAGCATGTGTCTGTAACAGCCTCGAGGGTGGATTGAGGAACAACACATGGGGTAGGGACAGCAGTTGCCCATTCGGCGCCACCGGTCAGAATGCTCCTGACTGATCCGATTGTGTTTGACCATCCGTCTCCTGTCTGTTCCCAATAAATATTGACTCTCCTGTCCGGCAAAGATCAGTTTAGCTCAGCCTTGAATATCTTCAAAAAACGAGTCTTCACTGCTCCCTGAGGATGAGGACCCTACAGATAGTACAACACTAAAGTGAAAGGGGCGACCTTATTTCAGTGTGGAACCTGTTATTTTAAACTGTGCTAACCTAACATGAAATGTTTCTGAAACACAACGACAGAATAATTAGGCATGGACATAAACTATTCAGCCCTCTAAACCTGTCCAATAGGACCACTGACCCTTTTCAATCAAATATGTATTAAACTCATTCTCTGCTCCTGTCCCAGGAAGAGAATCACTGATAGTATGACACCACACGAGCATTAAAAATGCAGAATTAGGACATTCGGCCCATCGACTCTGAATGCCAGAGACATTAGAGATTTCTCAACATCATTCTCCTGACTACTCTCTGTAGCTCTTGACATGCTTATTCATCAAAAACCTATCTATCTCTGTCCTATAAGCACTAGTGTCTGTGTCTATGTGGGTCCGTATGTGCACTTGTGTGTGTGTTTGTTCATGTGTCTGTGTGTTTGTGTATTTATGTGCTGACATCGTTTCATCTGTGTATTAGCCTGTGCGTTTTACTTGTGCTTGTGTCTATTTGTGTGCGACTGTCTATGTCTCCGTATGCCACTACTTGTGTGCGGTTCTAACTCCGTGTATGTACAGTGAGTGTCAGTATATTAGCGTATTTACTTATGTCTCTGAATAGTTTTGATTCTGTATCGCTCTGCAATGAGTTGTTTGTTGATTTGGGAGGGAGAAAATTGTGAGAACAGACAGAATGGTTAAAGTGCGAACTGCCCTTCACTGAACATTGTTTTTTTACTCGGTTGTAGGGACATGGATGTCGAGGAATCTCCATACGACACGCCCCGGTCCTCTCTGGCTCATCATACCAGTGTCCTCCCCACATGGTTGGGGGGTGGGGGTGGGGAGGGGAGGGTGGAGGCGGATCAGATATCGGGTGCTCCACCATCTGGCTTGGCGCTTTCTCTCCTATTACAGTCCGTTTCTGCGGGAATGGAGAAAGCGGGGGAGGGAGTGGTGGTGGGAGTGTGTGTCTCTGCTGTTAATGCTGGTGTAGGTGGAGGGAGAGGGGGAATGGTGAGGTGTCCGGAGGGAGTCAGTCCACAGTGTTGTATCCATGCAATGTTATTAGTGTTGGGAGTATAGTGGAGGGAGAGAGTGCGCGGGGTGGGGGGTGGGGGGGGAGATGGTAGGTGCTGAATTCAATAGTGAGAGTGGTAGTGCCTGAGCCTTATTTGGAGATAAAATATGAGCCTTGTTAGGGGGTAGGTGCTATAACAGGTAGTGAGTGTGAGGGCGCAGAGAGAGTACGGTGAAAGTTAATCTGGCAGAGTGGGGAGCATATTGATGCTTGTTCTGTGATGCTGGTCATTTTTTCAGATCATGTCAGCGTCGAGGTGACCCTCCCAGAATGGCTTGTTCACGTCTATCACTAATAACGCCACAGACCCTGTCCCTCAGATTCCACAGAATCAGTTTGGGTGGATCTTACAAATAGGAAGGAGAAGCAAGCATTAGTGTATTAGTGTATTATTTGCTCTCGGGCAAATTCTGTGCATTATATGCTCTGTAAATTAGAGATGCAAATATTGCATTATTGCATGATCTCAAATTGCATCTAAACTGCGTTAACTAAGTGACTGCTAATGTTGTGAAAAGTAAATTCCGTAAGCGTATAACAGGTTGGTTGAAGAGTATGTTGTGATTCAAACAAGAGTGCAGGTTATTTTGGATTTGGTGTTGTGTGGTCAGAAGGACTCATTAATAACCTTGCTCTGAGGACTAGAGAGGTTAATATACTGCATTTTACACGGCGCCTGCATACAATCTCGAATGTTTGAACACGGAGTGGTAGACACGAAATGGTTGTTAGAATATTAGAATCATGGAGTCCTGCAGCTTGGATACAGGCCCTTTGGACCAAAGTGGTCCGTGCCGACCAAAATGTCCATCCATGCTAATTCCATTTCCCTGCCCTTGTCGCTTATTCTTCTAAATCTTTCCTATCCGCGTATTTGTCTAAAAGCCTTTTGAATGTTGTTAATGTACGTGCCTCAATCAAACTGCTGTCTGCTAATTCCATATGTCTACTAACCTCTGCGTAAAAAACTTGGCGCTCAGGATCATTGTTATTCTTTCACCTCTAACCTGATGTCCTCTAGTCATTGATTCCCAAAACTGGGAAAAAGAACGAGTGCATTCACCTTATTGACGCATCTCATGATCTTATACATTTCTATACGATTTCCCCTCAGTTTCTTCCACTTAAAGGAAAATGCCTCTCCAAACTCTCCCTACAACTCAGACCATTGAGTACTGGAAACATCCTTGTAAATTTCTTCTGTCCTCTTTCCAGTTTAATCACATCCTTCCTATGGCAAGTGAATAAAACCGAACACAATACTCCAAGTACTGGATTAGTGGTGCTGGAAGAGCACAGCAGTTCAGGCAGCATCCAACGAGCACCGAAATCAACGTTTCGGACAAAAGCCCTCCTTTATTCCTGATGAAGGGCTTTAGCCCGAAACGTTGATTTCGCTGCTCGTTGGATGCTGCCTGAACTGCTGTGCTCTTCCAGCACCACTAATCCAGTATTTGATTTTCAGCATCTGCAGTCATTGTTTTTACAATACTCCAAGTGCATGTCTCACCAGCGTCCTGTCCAACTGCAATATAACTCTCGAACGTCTATACTCAATGCCCTGACTAATGAAGGCCAGTGTGCCAGAAGCCTTTTTCACTGCCCTGTCTACGTGCAACTACTTTCAGAGAACCATGGATCTGAGCAGCAAGGTCTCCCCGTTCCACTACAATTCTTCAGGGTCTAACATTCACCACGAAATTCCAACCTGGATGTGACTTTTCAAAAAGCAACATCCCACATATTAATCCCCATTTGCCATTTCTCGGCCCACTTCCCCAGCTGATAAAGGTCCTGCTGCAATTTCTCATAACCTCACTGTTCACAGTCCTGCCTATTTTATTGCCATCAGCCTAATTACTAATCATGCCTTGTACATTCTCATCCAAATCATTGATATAGATAACAAACAGTAATAGGCCCAGCACCAACCCCTGAGACACTCCACTAGTCACAGGCCTCAAGTCCAACAAGCATCCTTCCAGTATTAGCCTCTGCTTTCTACCATTAAGCCAATTGAGTATCCAATTTGCCAGAGTCCCCTGGATTCCACGCTATCGAATCTTTCATGTGGAACCTTATCAAAGGCCTTTCTGAAATCTAGATAGACTATGTCTACCACCCTAACCTCATCAACATTCCAGGTCACTTCCTCAAAAGAACGCTAAAGAATTGTGAGCCATGATAGCCTATGCACAAAACAGTGCTGACTGCTCCTTATGAATCCGTGTCTTTTCAAATGCATGTATATGTTATCTCTCAGAACCTTCTCAAGTTGTTACAGTTGTTAAGCTAACTGGTCTACAGTTCACAGGTTCTTCTTCGCAGCCCTCCTTGAACAATGGCACAGCGTTCTCTACCGTCTAGTCTTCCAGGACCTCCACCGTGGCCAGCGATGATGCAAAAAGATCAGCCCGGACCCCTGCAATATCATCTCTTGTCTTTTGCTCTGTTCTTTGATACACCTGGTCAAGACCAGAAGCTCTGCAGAAATACTGCAATGTCTGAAATAAAATGTCTATTTCTTTAAGATAGAATCACCAAGGAAAGGGCAAGTGACTTAATGAATGCTAATATGATAAATTAAAGATTATATTAATCGTAGGAAGTGATTTCAGAAGAATTTTAGACATGGTGGAAACCGGAGAATTCTCAGAAATTTGTTTGTGTGTAGTTTGCATATTCTCCCCGTGTCTGCGTGGGTTTCCTCCGGGTGCTCCGGTTTCCTCCCACAGTCCAAAGATTTACACGTTAGGTGAATTGGACATGCACAAAGTGTTCAGCGATGTGTAGGTTTGCTGCATCAGTCGCAAAATGTAGAATCGGACGGGAATGGGTCTGGATGGTTACTCTTCGGAGGGGCAGGATGAACTTGTTGGGCGCAAGGGCCTTTTCCATACTGTGGGCTTTTAATGATTCTGTGAAAGAAGAACACAAAGACTGCATAAATCTACAATCTGTATTGCAAAGAAAACAAAATAAAAGCAAGGTCAAATGTGGAATTTTGTAATCGGGAGAGGAGAGGTTATTGTGGAGAACAGGGAAATGACGAAGAAAGCAGTCAGTTACTTTGCATCTGTCATCACGGAGGAAAATCGCTGAGAAACACTACGTGATCACATGGAACTTGTGGAACTAAAGACATAAACTCAATTCATATCAGTAACAAGGTAGTAGTTGAAGGCTAGCATAGTAGTATTGTAGCTGGAATGAGCATTGAGTCTGATGAGCCAGTTGTACTTCGTATCAAAATATTAGAAATAAATCAGCAACAGACTCATTAATTGTGCTGTCGATGACTGTTTTATTTTCCTGTACATTCTGCAGAGGCTGGAAGTTAGTAAATGTGTTCCAAGCATTGTAGATGAATGGGAGGGATTCAAGCATCTGCAAAGGGAAGAAGAGATAGTGTGGAGAATTGCATACCAATTAACTTGACATCTGTAGGGAAACTGATGGAATTTATTATATAGGGTCTGATATTGGATATTTCTAAATTAACAGCAACATTGGAGAGAATCAGAATGTACTGACAGAGTCTGACAGAGTGTTCATATTTGACAAACTTCAGAACAATTTGAACTTGTTGATTGCAACACAGAAATGGCATATTTCGATTTTCAGAAGCCTTTTTTTAAATCAAGTTTAAATGAATCAGAACATAGTCGGAAGGTCATGTTGAAGCAGTTTCACAACTTTTTAATGAAATTGTACATGAAGTATTAAGTCCAGTGTTGGTGACCCACTCTGAGAAAGAATATACTGACCACGGAGGATGTGCAATGGACAGTCTCCAGATTAATCCCTCAGATGGTGAGATTGCCTGATGTGGAAACTCGGCCTGTGTTCTTTAGAGTTTCAAAGAATGAGAGGTGATCATAGTGAAATTTAGAAAAGTTACTAAACATATGACAAGGTGGAAATAAACAGGATTTTTCTCTGGTTGTCTACTCTACATTTAAGGCAAATAATGGCAGGTAAAGGATGGACCATTTCAGTCTGCAATAAGAAGGCAATTCTTCATTTGAAGGGGACTGACTAACACAGGGACATGGAGACCTGCTGGCAGGGCAAGATTAGGGAGAATCCCCAGATATTCGACTGGGACGTCAAGTGGAACAGAATAACCAGGGAACAGGTAGGACTCATAAGTGACTTGCCAAGTTTCATCCAAATCAACTTCGTGGCAGTAGACAGAAGGTCTGCTTGTAGAAGTCTGTTTGTTTGACTGGAAACCAATATCTAATCGTGTACCACAGGGATCAGTGCTGTGTCCCAAATTATTTGTGATTCGAAGATGCCAGTGTTGGACTGGCTTGGGCAAAGTTAAAAAAGTTACAAACACGAGATGATATTCCAACAGTTTATTTGAAGGCACAATCGTTCGAAGAGCATAATCACGTGATGAAGAAGCAGCGCTGCGAAAGCTAGTGCGTCCGAATAAAACTGTTGGATTATAAACTGATAGTTTATGATTTTTAACCTTATTATTTATAGTATTCATAAATGATGCAGCTATGATTATGGAAGGGATTGGGGTGAGTGTGATTAATCAGTTTGCGTTTAACACAAAACTTGGCTGGTTGGTTGGCAGTGAGGAGGAAGGCCTGATATTACAGGAAGATACAGATGCAATAATGAAATGGGTGGATCAATGGCCGATGGAATGTAACCCTGATAAATATGAGGTGATGTTCTTTGGAAGAAGCAACCAGACAGGGGAGGACTCAAAGAATAGCAGCACACTAGGAAGCTCAGAGGGTGCTGCTCCACATATTGGGCGGCACGGTGGCACACTGGTTAGCACTGCTACCTCACAGCGTCAGAGATCTGGGTACAATTCCCGACTCAGTCGACTGACTATGTGGAGCTTGCACATTCCCCCCCGTGTCTGCGTGGGTTTCCTCCGGGTGCGCCAGTTTCATCCCACTGTCCAAAGATGTGCAGATCAGGTGAATTGGCCATGATAAATTGCCCATAGTGTTAGGTAAAGGGGTGAATGTAGGGGAATGGGTGGCTTGCGCTTCGGTGGGTCGGTGTGGACTTGTTGGGCCGAAGGGCCTGTTTCCACACTGTAAGTAATCTAATCTAATACCCCTTAATGTGATTAAACAGCTTAATGCACAAGTTGACAAATCATAGCGACCATAAACATAGACTCAATTCATGGAGGCACAGATTATAAGAGCTATGTGTAACTTTGTTTAGGCCAAATGGAATACTATGTACAGTTCTGGGAGCCACATTACAGGAAGTATGTGATTGCACTGGAGAGGGTGCAGTGGAGATTCACCAGGATGTTCCCTTGGATGGAGTAGATAAGCTCGGGTTGTTTACTTTGAAGCAGAGAAGGCTGAGAGGGACGTGCTTCAAAAGGATAAGATTAACAGGGGCATGGACAAGATGGATAGACAGCAGCTGTTCCTTTCAGTCAAAGGGCGAAGAACAAGGGAGTACAATTTTAAATTGAAGGGTGTGATGTTTAGTGAGGATTTGAGGATTGGTTTTCATCCAGAGGCTGTTGGGGTCTGGAATGGACTTCCTGAGAGGGTGGTTGGCACAGGTAACCTCACAACCATTAATAAAGTACATGGTCGTGCCCTTGAAGTGCCATAACATACATGGTTATGGGCCTCATATCGGAAAGTGGGGCTAATGTAGATCGTGCTGTATTTATGACAGTACAGAGTCAGTGCTTCGGTGATTGTATGGGTTGGACGGTCAATCATTGAGCAACAGAAGACAGGAATTGATGAATTTCTGAAGAATGTATTAACCAGGGTTATAAACGTAAACTTGTCTCCATGTGCTTGAACAGGGAAGCTAATGCCCTGCTCCCTTCCTGATGTTTCTGTGCAGTCTGTGGGAAAGCTCTGTCATTGTTTTCACAAGCGCTTAAACATTAGGAGGGCAGCATCTGTCTGGTTGAAAGGACTGTGTTTCCTGTTCCCTTTTCCAAAGCTCGTTGCCAGTGTTCTGTCTGGTTTTATCCTTTAAGAACTCAGAGGAATTTGATACAACTGAGTGTGTTGCTTGGCCGTTTCAGAGATCATTATAGAGTTTCGCACATGTCTGTGTGTCTGGAGACACTTGTAGGCCAGACCGGGAAGCACGGGAGATTCACTTCCTGAAAGTACACTGGGGAGGGAACAGCTGTTTACAATGGACATTAGAATCAAGGTCAATATTACTGGCACCAGATTTTATGTCTCGATATTTTTTTTTTTGTTTTCAACTTCCAACAGCTGCCAGAGAATTATCCTGGTCTAGATCAGTAATCCAGTGATATTTGCACAACAAATCAATTTTACTGACTTTCCCCATTGAGCCCTGTACTCAGTAAACTAACCTGGTTTCTGATGTGCGAACACATCCAGTTTCATATTCTCATTCTGCTGAGGGTCGCTCCCTGATGTCACGCCTCCAATTTGTTACGTTACTTTAACATATTAATCGGAATCATTTTCTTTCCCATCATAACATCTTCTATGTTTGAAGTGAATGTTTGTTCCTCTGTTTTTCTCCCTGACCATGATTAAGACCTCAGTTGTGTCAGTGATGCCAGCCTTATGTCGTTTCAGAGACAATGAACTTGTGCACTTTGTGTTATTGTTCATTTCCCAATGTACAGCGCTCTCTGCTGGACAGGGCGTTGGAGCAGATTCAACACATGTCTTTGGAAAATGTTCAAAAACAGAAACTGCTGTAGAAACTAAGGAGGTCTGGCTGCATCTTGTGAAGTGAAAGCTGAGTTCATCTTTCGTGTCCAGCGACCCTTCGACAAAGCTCCCACTTCCTACAGCAATTTGTGCATTTTTATTTCTAGTATTCATAGTTATTTGTTTAATTGAAAATTTGTGCTGTGCCTATTCATTTCTGGAGAAACTTAGCAGGTCTGGCAGCATCTTTAGAGACAGACAAACATTAGCGTTTCAAGTCCAGTGTGATCCTTCTTCAGAACTGAAAAGGATTGGAAACTGGGCATATTAGTTCCTTGCCAGAGGTGGGGGATAGGTGACAGGGAAAAGAGGGTGTGACAACAGATAAACAGACTTTTAGCAATGGTAAAAAAGAGAAGATGGGATAAAATGAGTTTAAATTAAGATGTGAATGGGGGAAAGGGGTTCTCTCTATTGAGTGCAAGATAAAGAAGACACAACCACATAAGGTCATACGGAGGCCAGGAGGGAGAATGTTGAACATGTGGTATTATATAGATCTGGCCAGAGATACATTTTCACTGTAGAGATCACTGCTGGAAGGCAAAGGAATTCAGGTGCTTGCCGGCTTATTGGCACTAGTAAGATTTTCATGCTGCCTTAGTATTGTAACATAAAGAAGAAAACAAATAACAGTATGAAGTTTGGGTTGAGTGTTGTTTACCTGTCACTTTTAACATTGTTTCAAATTTACAGTGCTTATCTTTAAATGCTTGTTCTTGAAGTTAGTATCAGCTGGAGTATAGGAGGTTGAGGGGTGACATTATAGTAATTTACAAAATCAGGGAAAACTTGGGCAGGGTGAAAAGCCGAGGTCTTTTCCACAGGATAGGAAAATTAAATCATAGAGTCATAGGTTTATGGTGGAAGAGGGAATATTTAAAAAGGGACGAAGAAGGAACTGTTTTTTGCACAGAGGGTGACGTGTTTATGGAATGAGCTGCCAGAGGAAGACTGACAGATGCAGGTACAGCTCCAACATTTAAAAGACATTTGGACGAACATGTGAATGGTGACCGTTTAGAGGCATATGGGACAAATGCAAGAAGATGGGAATAGTTTAGTTTGGAAAAACTGGCCGGCAGGAACAAGTTGGACCAAAGATTGTGTTTGTATGTGATAAGGCTGTATGAATATAGAAAGCGAAGAAAAGGGAAGAAAAGATGTGATATAAGTAAATTGGCAAGAAATATAAAAACAAGCAGCACGAGCTTTCCCATGTATGTAAGAAGAGTTAAAGAGGTGTGTGTGTGATTTTTGATAAAAAGGAAGTCAGGAAAGTATATTGAGGGTATTTGGAGGGTGTGACTGGGGAACTGGATACAGGGAACAGTCAGATAATTTACACCTGTATTTTACATCGTTCCTCACAGGTAAAGGTGCTGAAAATATTTCAATGGTATAAGCAAAATGGTAACAGCAGGGAAAATATTGAGCTGTCTCTCTAACAGAAGGAACAAGGCAATTCTCAAACAGATTACTCCAAGGGTAAACAGGTCATCAGCAATTCATAGCTGGTTTTAAAAGAAGTGGTCACAGAGTGGCTGGTGGCTCTGTGTGAAATATTCCATAGCTCTCTGGATTAAAGGAGTGACCCAGTGAAACTGGAGACCCTCCAATGTGGCGCCTGTCTTCAAGAAACGAGCGAGACTGAAAGCAGGAAACACTTAGCCTCACCATTATTGCTGGGAATCTGTGAAAGTCTGTTATTAAGGAAGGAAATGCAGAACATTTAGAAAAGCTTCACACAGAGTCAGCGTGGTCTTGTTAAAGGAGAACTACATTTTGCCTGTAAAATCATGCAAAGTTTTTTCTGGAAATCCATGAGAATGTAACAAATGGCCTTGATAAAGGGAGACTGGTAGACATGAGGCTTTCCAGAGATTTTCCACAAGGTATCACAAAGTAAAGGTTCTTATACAAGACAGAAGCTCATAGTCTGATGGGTGGCATGGGATGGATTAGCATGGGATGGCACTTGGTAAACACTTACAAATCGGAGTGTCATGATTCATCGATCTTTATGAAAAAAATGTATCTACTGGAGTACCACAAATATCAGTCCGACGGCAAGAGCTGCTTACAAGAGCTGCGTTCAGCTCCTGACGGCGGGAGCTGAGTGCAATATACATTCGAATTTGAGGATGACACTGACAACCAAAAGGCAGCTGTTATTAAATGGAGAGGACTCCTAAAAAAGGAACAGGTCAACGGATTGGGCTGTTCCTGTATCTGAAACATTACGTCAGCATGTTGATGCAGAAATGTTGGTTTATTAGACTGGTTCCTGAAATGAAAGGATTGAATTATTGAATACATCGAAAATGCTGAAGTGATTATTCATTGTAGTTTAAATGAATGAGAGTGTCATTACTGAAACGGATAAGATACAGAGGGGGCTTGACAAGGTCGGTGTTGATAATGTGGTTCCACACCAGAGCAGAGTCTCGAAGTCAGATATATAGATACAGAATAAGGAATATCGATTTCAAATTGAGATGTAAAGAAATGTCTTCTTTCAGAATGTAGTGAATGGCTGGAATTTCCTAACCCCGAGAGTTATGGAGGTTGTGTCACTGATTATATTTACAGACGGGTGGATTGGTTTGTGACATTTCAGCGAGTTGAGGGATGCAAGGGGTTAGCAGGAAAGTGAATTTGAGCCGTGGAGTAGATCAGCCATGTTCTTATTGAATGACAGCGCAGGTTCCTATTTCTTACGTTCTTATTTCTGTTTTTGGAAAATACTTGATTATTTTCCTGGAAGTCATGATGTAAAATGTTGCATTCAGAGACGGCAGAGGGTTTGTCTGAGTTGACCTTGTGTGGGACATGGGGGCTGTATTCAATGCGAATCTGGGCCTGTAACATGACCTACATCAGGAGCAGAAGTTACAGAGAGTGGAAGCCTGAAAAGAGGGATTGCGGGAGGGGAGTCACTGCCTGACCCAGCCTGGATTTTCCTATATATTTGCCAAACAACACCAAACCATCAGAGTGGCCTCAATCTGCTCCTGCACAGCAGGATCGAAGGGCTGAATGGAACAGACACGACTGGGCCATTCAGAACTTTGACACTATTTCACCAGTCAATAAGGTCATGGCTCATCTCATTGTGTTCCCAGCTGCACTTTTCTCTGATTTCACAATGATTTCTGATTCACCTGTCCATGGAAAATCAGACAAAGTCAGCCTCGATATAATATGAAGATTCAGCCCTCGCAATCTTCTGGGCGAGAGAATTCCCACTTGAATGAATTCCCACTTTGTGAATTTCTCCTCAATCCGGTTCTGACTGAGGTTGGAGGATGTCACTGTTTCCATTTCTAGTCCCACTCATCCACTGCTCACAACAAATTTTAAATGTAACCAGGTTGGCGATATGGCCGATGATAAAGGTCTAATACTGGGTCAAGTTCAGTCATCATAACAAGCCAGTTGGATTTCTTCAGTCAGCTACAAGTAATTAACAGAGCTAACTGAGGAGTATGATGGATATGTGGTTAGCACTGCGGCCGCACATCACCAAGGAGCTGGTTTCAATTCCAACCTCAGGTGAGTTTGAACATTCCCCACGCATCTGTGTGGGTTCCCTCCCAATGCTCCAGTTTCCTCCCAGAGTACAATGATGTGCAGCGTAGAGTGTATTGGCCATGCTCGATTGCCCATTGTTGTGAGAGCGTCCCCTTCATGGTAACCTCTGTCAGTGTGGGGGAATTTAACCTGCGCTGCTGGCCTCCCTCTGCATCACAAACCAGCTGTCCAGCCAACTCAGTGGGAGACAGTGTAACTGTAACAGACAGAAACAGGCACAGGCAAAGGGCAAGAGAAACGATCATAACAAGGAAAATGGTACAATTCAGATAACGGTCAAGATTACAGCTGAGGATAAAATGTTCTCTGCTCAAAATTGTATTTCATAACGCGACAAGTATTGAGAAGCAGCGTTTGGCTGAATACAATAAAGTGAGACAAAGTGAAAGAGCCAGAATTATTAACTGTGATTGGATATAAAATAAGTGCATATTTTTGCAGGAACCCAGGGGGTTGAATGACTGAAAGTTCCTATACCTGAAAATGAGAATTCTTTGGAACACTATCTGGAAAATTCCATATTCAAAGTGTGTGTATGTGTGTGCACTGAGCTGGGTGGTGAGCTCAGACCATGCTCGGTGGGGCTGGTGGTGAGGCCTCCTCTGAGAAGAGAATGGACCCCCCGTACTAGCACATCCACGAGGACCTCTGTGCCTCTGATGAAAAATCGTGGTGTTAGTTCCCCTTACCTGCCATGCTCGGGGTCAACTGTGCAGGGTGGCTTCAAACTGAGGAAGTACAACAGTATGCCCATTGGCCTTTGAAAGATGGCACCAGTGTCAGTGATCATAGAACAGCCAGGGCATCAGTGCGATGGTGAGTCCCTCCAGCCATGTTGGGTTGGAGAATTGGGGTGGCATTGAATGCGAGGAACACTATGAGATTGAGTGGGTAGTTAATGTGGTGAGTTCGATAAGATAGCACCATGAATCTAGTTCAGTCTCGTACAGATAATCCCTTTGTCACACTCAATAAAAATGTCACTGAGACAAACTATTGTTAGATTCAGCCCAATGAGTCGAAGACTCTGCTGACCCCACACCCAGTTACCAAGTTGCGGAAGAAATGTTCATCTAAAACTCTCCCTCATCTTTATTGACGCCAATATCCCCTTCACCTATCATCCTGGGAATACTGGCTCATGTTGTAGGATGCTGTCGAAATGCCTTCATTTCAGCAATCTGAAACCTGTGATCTTACATGAAATTGTCTCTCAATCTCCCTTTCGCTTTTTTCCTCAAAATCCTTTTTATTGTTGGTAGTTAAACTGATTTCTCCGCCATCTCTCTCTGGCAGGAACTAGGGAATACGGACTAGGCAATAAGGACTCTGTATCAGAGTGATCATGTAACTAGACAGGTAATTCAGAGGTACGGGCTGTGACTCCAAGGCAGTGTTTAACAAGGCAGAGCTTAAATTCGAATGACAAAAATTGGAATAAAACCTAATTTCACTCATGGAAACCAGAAACCGTTAAGATTTATTTTTATTATTTTACTGATAGTCTTTGTTAAAGAAACTTAACATTATTACCCAATCTGAGCTCAGTGTAACTTCAGACTCACAGCAACATTGCTGATGATGAACAGAAAGGAAAACAAAATGGCAAGTTATTCTCACATTTCACCATTTCCCTTATTCCTGAATATCACGTCCACTTAGATATGTCCCTTTTTAAAGTGAATTAGGTTCCCTTATCTCTCTTCTCTGAGTGTGATGATCGAATCGATTGGCAATACTGATGCTGCCCTGATAGTTGCTGAGTTATAGAGGAAGTTAATGCTACATTGTCAACTGCTTCTTTGGAGAGAGAACCTCTTACTGTGGGAGTGTGCAGAGATGCAACGGCTTTGTCAGCCAGGAAGAGAAACTCAGGAGTGGGAATAGTTTTCAACACTGAGCGCGTGCACGTTCCATGTGGGGAATTGACTTGTTCCTGTCATTGGAAAATCAGTGGAGTTTCTCTGGATGCTCTCTCGGGTTTGTATTGTCAGCTGCGGGGTCGAATGACCCCACTTTATACACTGCATTTACAGAGTGTCTGGGTCCATGGTAAACAAATGGAGATGAGGCTCCACGGAAGGAAAGCTCTATAAATAGGGAGGTGCAGGACAGTACATTATCTTTCCTGGGATTTCCCGGGACATTTGTCTAAGCTGAACCAGGTGTCAGGTATGAAACCAGTTTGTTTCAAAATTGATGTGGTCACTGTGCTGTGTCCCCTCCTTCAATATACTTTGTAGCCTCACACCAGTGACAGGACTGTGTTAATGCTCACCATAAATTAAACTGGATTAATTCTGGAACTTTCAAGGCAGGGGTGAGTAACATATCCATCATCACCGGAGTGCAGTCCTCCGATATATTCACTGGCTGACAGAACCCATCTGACGCTGAGAGCAATATATTGTGTGCATCTCCCTGAGAAAGATACAGAAAGAAACTTCCAGAAATACAAGGGAACAGAGTGACTGGTGAAAATGAGGAACAGCAGGAAATTAGAATTAATAAAAGGTAAGTTGTTCAAAATCTCATTGAATTTAAGGTTGGTATATTGCTGCATCTGATGAGCTACATCCCCGAGTATTGAGGAGGTGGCAGTAGAGCTCGTGAAAGAATTACTGATTATTCTTCAAAGCTGGTTAGATTCTGGAAAGGATCCTCCAGACTGGAAAGCAGCTTCTGTAAACCTAAATATTTAAAACAGGACAGAGAGAGCAAACAGCAAACTAAACAGTGGTTAGCTTGATGTAAGCTGTGAGAAAAACATTGGAACCTTTTGTGAGGAATGTGATAACTAGACACTTGGAAAATAATGACATGATTCGGTAGAGTCAATCTAAATTCAGGAAGGGGAAATGATCTTGATCTTTGATAAACCTGCTGGATATTTTGGAGGTTGTCCGTTGTGACATCGACAATTGAGAACCAGTGGGAATGAAGTATTTGAATTTTCAGCAGACGTTTGACATGGTTGAATACAGGTGAGTAGAGAATGTTAGAGTCCATGGGTAGGCAGGGGTGGAATACACCGAATGTATTAAAGGTGGGATAATCGAGATAATGGAGAGAGTAGTATAATTATCTGTAGTGAAGGCTTTGGGGTATCAGAAGGATCAGTGTTTGGGCAATAGCTCTTCGCAAAATATAAAATATTTCGGATATGAACAACAAATATCATCATTCACATTTATGTACATTAAATAGTGAGAGATTGGGAAATGCTGTTGTTGAAACAGACCTGGAAGAGCTTGGTCATAAGTCACAAACAGAACTTTTATGCAGCAGGAAGTAAATTATATGTGGCTCTTCATGCCAAATGATTAAAGTACCAGAGTAAAATTATCTTTCCCAATGATAGTGTTTGGTTGAGAGACTGTTAGGTGTATTGTGTATAGGTTGAATCAACTTTATAAAGAATGATCTCGTCAGCGATTCAGTCCAAATGTGTTTCACCAGACTAAACCCTGGCATGATGTTACCATGAGGAGAAAGTGAAGAAACTTGTGCTTTATAAAGTGTGTTAAGGTGTTTGTGAGTTTATATTTAAAAAAAGTGCTGAAGCACATTGAGTGTTGAAGATGCAAAATTGCCTTGTTAGATCAATTAAAGGAATGACCAGGCAAATTCACATTTCCTATGTATTGGAGTACAAATATATCCACTGTACATATATTGGCTGGTGCCTGTTCTAGTCCAGGAGAGATCTGCACCGTAACAGCATGTAGATTGTGGTTTTTGAGGGTGGTGGTGGTGGGAGGTTCGGCTGGTCACAGTATTGTAAACAGACAAGGCAGCAGAATCATCTCGCCTGCGATAAGAAAACATGCATCATTCTCCCTTACTATTAACTTGACGAGAGCAATGGGTGATGGGAGATGTGATCAATAGCCAACGGTGCCAACATTCAATCCAGTCCAGTAGTTTTTGTGAACTGAAGGAACCATACTGAAAGGGGTTAAATTGAGATGTTTGTTCAGTGACTGTGATTGATGCCAGTCTCCATGGATCCGAGTTGTGTCACTGGATGTTTTCCGTCTCCTATTAGTAAGGGGCCTCTTGCAATGCTTTATGCCATTGTAGCAGCAGATGCATCAACTCCAACGCTCAAAGGGATCAACAGCTGCAGAGACAGAAAAAGGAGATTTAAACATCTGAGAATAGTCTGGAATGATCCATTAATGGAGAATCTGAGAACATTAGACTGGAATGCTGCAACAGTGGACAGGAGTTTATCCTTGGGTCTTTTCTATTTTTCCTTGTCTTGGTCACCATTACGATATCGGATATTGGGTGCACTGATGATTATCCAGGCGGGTTACTATCCTATCCTCGCTATTGTTGGTGTTCCTGGTAAGTTTCTTCATCTCAATCCAATTATTAATCTCTTCAACCACGGCGAACTTCTTTGCTATTTCTGTTATCTATATTTGACAAAGACAGAAACTATTGTCTTCAATTTCAAATGCAAATTCCATTGATTACCCACAAATTTCAGAACCACCCACACCCCCGCCCTCACAAATATCTGAGAACGAGACTGTTCACAATACCGAATTTAAATAAATAAAATTCATTTATATCTCGGTATTCTATCCATCACAATACCTATCCACTACCAGCTCAGTCACCATCTTGGCTTCAATGCTGACGCTGAATAAACCATTATCTATGCTTTGGTAAAATTCAGTCGTTATGGTTCCACCTCTTCTCTAAGCACTCTTACAGTTGCAAATATTTCGATCACAACTTTGTTCTTGTTTCTAAAATAACGTAATGACAGGAACACTCTCTCGGAGCAGTAATGTTGGATAAAATGTAATTCAGATGCACAGGTTATTACACAGAAAGACACTGTTCCGCATCCTACCACAGACGATGTCAGAAAGTAAGTACAAAAGGCAGGAATTGGAAATAACAACCATAACACTTCCAGCATTTTGTCCATACGTTTATCTATTTCACTGATGTCCTTTGGTAAATAAATCTTCCGTTATTATCTGGTCTGGCTTAAGATTGATGTGAGACCCACAGCAAGGTGCTTGGTTCTGTACTACCTGAAAGAATGACCTCGCAGTAAATGACATTTGATTAGGTCAACAAATGCTGCCCCTGTCAGCGATGCAGACATTCCAAATAATAACAAAATTAAAGGTTAAATAAAGCAAAGAATGATGCAACAGATCAGAAACAATAAAGAACGAGCAAGTGCCAGACAAACTGAGCAGATGTGGCAGCCCATCTGCCACTTCGGGTCGAGAGAAAAATAGAATTGGCTATTCGATTCTAATGACCATACATCAGAACTGAACACAGTTGGGAAATAGTGTGATTGATGTTGGTGACACCGACATCTGTTATGAAGGGGAGAAGGATTGAGTTGAATAGATGGAAAAAGAGAGAAATAGAGAGAAAGAAGCAAACAATGAGATTGTTGATGATCAGCTGGGATGGAAATAAAACATGAAATTAAACCTTACTTATGTTTCTCCTGTTCCCATATTACTGATAATTATGACCATGTAAGGTAGATGTCAAAGTCCCTGTTTAAAGTTATTTATGTCTGTTTTTCTCACTTCCCTGAGTGGGATCATCTTCCTTTATTCATTAATAGGATGCTGGCCCAGTAGTTAATTGCCTTTCCTCATTGTCCTTGAGAAGGTGTTGGTGAGCTGCCTTCCTGACCCACTGCAGTCTGTGGGCTGTAAGTAGTCAGTGCTGAGGTCCATGCGTTTCATTTCTTTGAGGCTTTGAAGTGACTGATATAACTGAGTGGCTGGCTTGGCTGTTTCAAACTGCAACTGAGAGTTAACCACATTGCTGTGGGTCTGGAGTTACATGTAAGCCCGACCAGCTGAAGATGGTAGATTTCCTTTACTGAAGGGCATGAGGGTGCCAGGTAGGACAATCAACAATGGTTTCATTGTTTCATTTGATTCTTAATTCCTGATATTTTATTGAATTCAATTTCCAACATTTGCCAAGGTGGAAATCAAATCCGGTGTCTGGGTCATTACCTGATGCCCTGGATTAATATTCGGAGATAATACAGCTAGATCTTCGCCTCCTCTGTATCTCCAATCAACTCCAATGGCAATAGTGTTGTTGTTGGGGTGACTTTGCTTCATAAGGCAAATAAATCATTGGCAAAAAATGCCAGCCTTCCCATTTTGTATTTATGATAAGGCGAGATGATGGGAAGTGCTCTTGGTGAAAAGGAGCTGGATGTCCTTGATCATGAGGCACTAACAGAATTCATACAGAGCAGTTGGATACTGGCAGGTGGGACTAGATTGGGTTGGGATATCTGGTCTGCATGGACCGGTCGGACCAAAGGATCTGTTTCCATGCTGTACATCTCTATGACTCTATTACTCAGCAAGTAATCAGCACAGTAAATGAGTAGGAGCGTTCATTACAAAATGATTAAAGTATAAGAGTGAAGACACCGTCCTGCAGTTGTGGAGTGTACCTGAGGCAGCATTTTCTTTCATTTATAATCAATGATCTCCTTGCTACAGAGAGACGGAGTAATGGAGTTTCACCAGACTAATCCCTGCGGTGATTGTACCATGAGGAGATAGTGAAGGAAATGCGCATTTAATGTTTAACGCTACAAAAAGAATAAAACGTGATTGCATTAACACTGGAGTGTTATCAATCAACACTCATTATTTCCAAAACAAAACACGGATAGCATTAGATATAACATGTTTTCCATGATATGAGTCTTCACATTTAGACAAATATGTAGATAAGAAAGGTTTAGAAGGATATGGATCATGCGCAGGGAAATGGGGTTAGCATGAATGGACATTTTGATTAGCATGAACTAGTTTGTGCTTATGGGCCTGTCTCTGTGCTTTAGGATTCTATGACTCTATGATAGTTTACAGAGCTCTATGGAATCCCCATGTTGGTTGAGAGAGAGCTCCCGGTTCTGAATGAACTCTCACTGACTGGATGTACAGTTGGTGTGTGACCCTGAATTGAACATCATGTTGTTAACAAATCTGTCATCAGCCACACTCTGATAGCATTAACCATTCCCACCAGCTTCTGACCTCCATACAGAACACTAGCCTGTCTTCTCTGTCACAAACCAATCCTTCCTTTTGCTAAAAGTTGTTCATTGGCTGAAGTAGACAATGTCCTTGATGTTTTTCAGAGGGTTAATAAAACGGGGCCAGGCTACGATCAGTCTGGTTTGGTACAGACGTGAAAGGGATTTTCAGAGGCCTTCTATTTATATGTAAACAGATGAACTACAGGCCAAAGTTGTCATGCTTTAGAAGTGACCTGTATAATGAATGGGGAGTTAGCAGCTCTTTTAGCTGAGCTAGCTGAGTTGAGCTGAGCTGAGCAGTTTTTAGTTGAGTCTTGAACTGGGAAGTTCAACTGGGAGCTGTGTGGAAACTCTCTCTTTTCTGCCCTTCAGCTTCAACCTGGAAGCATGCATTCCATTATAACGTTTTTATAAGGGAGTTTGATTATTGGGAATATTGTGTGTATTTGGAATACTATAATTAAGTCTAGCTGGATAGGTTGAATTCTGTTCGGGTTCTTTATTCTGTTCTTTGTGTTTCATTGTATAATTTTGTGAATAACGTTCTTGTCTGATTTAAAATCTAATAGTCACCCTAGCTAAATTAGTCCGGATAATTTTCATTGGATAATTACCAAAACAACTGCAGAGTTATTCTCTGGGCTGCTTGCTTAAAAATGTTTTGAGTGGTCTAGCCTCATCCATAACAGACTGGGGCTCATTGCTGGATTTTCAACAGCAAGTGGGAGATGCTAGTGTCTTTATTGCGGATATTAGTTTGATTGGCTTGACAAAGCTTCGAATAGTAATGGCTATTTCAGTCGCCAAACGTTTCCTGGATGTGCATGCAGTGACTTTGGAAATTTTACGAAAAGTGAATAATTTGCAAGAATTAGCAGAGTAGCTGGAATTGGAACTGACTGCTTCTGTGAGGAAAGGATAGATAATTACGCAGTAGCTCGTCAATTAAACTTTCTGGAGAAACCATCATAATCCATAGAGATGGCAAGAATTCAGTTGCAAATGACACATCTTGAGTTAGTGATGAGACATAAGGAAAGGGCAGCCAAAATAAAACACTTGACTTTCGATAAAATGCAGAAGAGGGGGGAAAAGAGAGAGCAGCAGAACAGAGAGTAAAAAGAAAGAATGGCAAAAGAGAGAGCAATAGGGGAGAGAGAAAGAGAGACCATTTGAAAAGCAAAAACTGACTCTTAAAAAGGAAAGTCAGTGTAAAAGGCTGGAGATAACGGCTGAGGGTCGGCTTAGTTAGGAAGAGAGTGAGGATGAGCAAGCCCCTGGTAGTCAGAAGCCTAGTGAGAATTTGTTTGAGTATGTTCAAGCATTGCCTCAATTTGATGAGAAGAATGTGATGCCCTTTTCGTCTCATTTGAAAAGTTGGCTAAACAAATGCAATGGCTTGAGGCAATGTGGGTTTTGTTGATCCAAACGAAACTTGTAGGTAAGACTGGGAAGGTATTCACATCCCTATCAGAGGAAGTTTCTGGGGAGTCTGAAGAGGTTAAAAAACATGTTGTCTGCATATACAACCTTTCAGGAATCTAATGAGGATCCTGGTCAAACCTACACTGAATTTGTAAGCATCAAACAGACTAATTTCGATTGTTGGATAAAAGCTTTAAAATTCAAGCAAAGCTATAATGCCCTGAGAGAGGTTAGTATTTGGAGGAATTCAAAGATTCACTGCCTGAAGTAATGCAAACTCAGGTGGAATAGCAGAGAGTGTAAACAGCAAGGTTGGCTGCTGAAATGGCTGATGATTATGAACTGGCCCATAAACTTGGTTTGCTTTCCAGAACAACTTCTAGTCTCTGTGGGACAATAATTGTAGCAAAGAGATATCCTCACGTGCGAACGGAAAGGTAGATCACAGTCTAGAACGTAAGGATAATTTACCACGGTAGTAAAGAAAACCTTGAGAGGGACAAAGAAGTTAAAAGTTTTCATTGTAATACAGTGGACCACACATAAAGTGTTGGTGGGCTGGGAGAAACCCAGATGTAGGATAACCAGACAAGCCTGGAAGTTTCATTGAACTAGTAACAAAAAGCATGGGGGGAGTTAGGCAACTGCCTCAGAGGGTACAAGATGATCAGTGGACGTGCTAAATCTTCGTAAAAAAATCTACATGGAAGAGTAAAGTTTATTCACATAGGCCAGGAGTAATTGGTAAGGAGGATCCAATATGAATTGACACAGGATATTTTCAGTCTGTAATGCTGAGGGGTGAGGCTTTATGCACTCTTGAGAGACTATTGCCAGAAAATGTGCTGGGAACAGGCAAAAAGTTATGTAAAGTGAGGCTAGGTACTCCAGACAAGAGTGGAGAATGTGTGGTAGGAGTACTGGACCCCCAACTCTCAGCTGCAGGAATAAAATTTGTCCTTGCAACTAATATAGCAGATTCACTGGTGGGCGTGCTGCGTACTCTAGTTGAAAAGCCGGTGGAGATGCAGGCAACTGAAGACCTGAAGAATGTTTAACGAGGAATTTTCCCTGATTACATCATCAGAAGATCACAAATGCACAGGTTGAAGCAGGATAAAGGCACAAATAAGGAAACTGACGTAGAGTTATCCGAAAGTTTCTTTTTGACCAGATAAATGGAACAGAGAAGGAGCAAGTATGGAAACATAAAAGTATTTTTAGTTCTGTAAGGTGATTGAATTACAGCAGAATGATGAGGAATTCCAAAAGTCATATCAAAAGACATTTAGCAAGAAAGAGAATGAATGCATCCCTGTATGTTATTACTTAACAAATGATGTCTTAATGCGGATATGGAAATCAGTGTAGTTTGAAGCAGATCAGGCGTGGACAGAAATTCTTCAAATTGTTTTGCCTGTTGGGTATAGAAAGGATGCGCTGCGAGTGGCACATGAACTACCACTTGGAGATCATTTCGGGGTTAGGACATTACAGGCTGGAATTCAAAGATATTTTCACTGGCCTGGACTACACAAAGATGTAGTTGAATTTTGCCAGATGTCTCAAACATGTCATACAGGTAGTAATAAAGCCTGCAACTTTAATACCTATTCCAGCATTTGAGGAACCTTTCACAAGAGTCTTGATAGATTGTGTAGGTCCACTACCTCAAAAAAAAGTGGAAATAAGTATTTATTAACAATAATGAATGTGTCGACTAGATTTCCAAGGGCAGACCCATTATGCAGCATCACAGCTAAAAGAGTTGTAGAAAAAAATGCTTATTATTTTTACGAGGTACGGACTACCAATAGAGCTCCAGACAGATCAAATCTCACATCCGAATAATTCAAGGAGATGATGGATAACTTGGGAATAAAGCAATCCAAATCTACTGCGTACTATTTGGAATCACAGGGAGCATGAGAGAGATGGCAGCAAACACTAAAGACCATGTTGAGGTTTTATGGTCAGGATTATGCAGATGATTGCGATAATGAAATTCCTTTTGAACTTTTTTGTGATCAGGGACGCACAGAACGAATCAACCAAATTCAGTCTATTTGAATTAATTTGTGGGCATAAAGTAAAAGGACCATTAACATAGGTTTAGGAGAAATTAATAAGTCGGATTCAGAGACCACCCATTTGGAGATGTGTCAAATTTTCCGGAATGATTAAATAGAGCTCGAGAGTTGGGTAAATAGCACTTAAAAGTATCGCAGCATACAATGAACAGGAAGTGGATCAGAAATCATAAATTGGCAATTTAGCAATTGGGAGTAAAGTATTGGTGTTACTTCCAGTAACAGTTGAGCCTTGAGAAGCAAGTTATAGTGTACCTTATCAAATTGGGAAGAAATTGACTGAGGTGAACTATTCGATACAGACTCCAGACAGGAAGAGATCTCACAGAGTGTGTCATGTGAATATGCTGAAAAGGTATTATGATAGGGAAGGAAAGCAAGAGGAGAAGGTTTTCATGATTACAGCACAGAAGGAAGAACCAAGTTCCGAGGATGCCGAATTGGACATTCCTCAAGTCAAATTGAACAATGAGAAAGTTGTCAAAAACTGGGATAAATCATTGAATTACCTTCCACAAGAAAAGCAAAGTGACCTGAAAGAGATTTTACTATCTCGTGGAGAGATATGCGGAAATAACCTGGGATTTACCAACATAATTGTGCATGATTTAGACACAGGAGATGCTGTTCTGATTAAGCAACATCCTGATAGGCATGACCCTCCAAAATTGGCACAGGTTCAGAAGGAGTTGAGCGCATGCTCAAGATGGCATAATTGATGTGAGTTACAATGATGTGACCTCATGTATAGTCATGGTGCCAAAGCCAGATGGCACCCAACGGTCATGTGTGGATTATCACAAAGTCAATTCCGTGTCAAAGACTGATGCATATCCAATTCCATGTTTGGAGAACTGTGTCGAAAAATTGGGAGAAGCTACTTACATTTCTAAGTTCGACTTGCTCAGAGGCTACTGTATCAGTTCAAAGTTGTGGCATTTGGTATGAAAAACGATCCAGCCACTTTTCAGAGACTGATAATAAGGTCATTGCCGGATTACCCAACTATGTGTTGTACATTGATGACCTGGTGGTTTTTAGTCAGTCATGAAAGGAACATTTACAACATTTATCGGAATTGTTTGATTGACTTCAGAGGGCAGGTAAACCTATCTAACAGTGAATTTAAGAAAGCCCAAGTCACGTTCCTGGGTCATGCTATTGGACATGGATCAATGGCCTCATGAGATACAGAAACGAAGTAGTTCTGGAATGTTCCACACCGTCGACAAAAATAAATATGCAATACTACAGTTCCTGGGATTGACTGAATTTTACTGAAAGTTTGTGCCAAACTTTAAGTAGTGTGGCTGCTCCACTCACTGAATTGTCAAGGGCAAGAACTGTCAGTGGACAGAGAAATGTCAAAAAGCATTTTCCAGCCTAAAAACTGTTTGCCACTGCCCCCAGAATTAGCTAGACTAGATTACACGAAGACTTTCAAGGTGGCTATTGTTGCCAGTGATGTGGGTGTCTGTCCGGTGTTCCTGCAAAGGATGATGAGGGAATAGGAAGACCCATCGGGTATTATTCTGGGAAGTCGAACGTTCATCAACAGAAATATTCAACGAACAAAAGACTTTAAACTTGGTGTTGGCATTACACCATAACTGTGTTTATATTACCAACAATGCATCTGAGACATTTGCATACACTGATCACAACATATTGACATTTGTGGAAAAAAATAAAGACAAAAATGCCAGACTGTTTAGGTGAAGCTTGTTGTTGCAGCCATTCAGTCTGACAATTGTGCATGTGGCAGGTCGCGAAAACGTGAAAGCTGATGAGTTATTGAGACTCGAATTAGATACGGAGGTGTTCGGTGGTGGGTATACTGCGGCCTGAATTTGCATGGGTTTGTGCATGTTTGAATGTTTACAATTAGTATAATGCATCTGTCAGTTTTGAGAATACTAATTGGGTTTGAAGGGTTAAAATGCAGCCACCTTTTAGCATTGATGGTCTTTTTTTAAAGGGAGGGAGAGACATGTCACAAAGCAAGTCACTTTTTTGTCTAAAATCTGTTCCTTGGCTCCAGGAGACTCTAGCCTTGATTTTTTTTCAGAGGTAGAATAAAACGGGGCCAAGCTCCGATCAGGCTGGTTTGGTACAGAGATGAAAAGGATTTTCAGAGACATTTTGTTTATATGGAAACAGGTGAGACTTCAGGCCAAATTGGTCATGCTTTATAAGTGACCAGTATAATGAGCGGAGAGTGGTGAGCCATATTAGCTGAAATAACTGAGCTGAGCAGTTTTCAGTTGAGTCTTGAACTGGGAAGTTCAACTGGGAGCTGTGTGGAAACTCTCTCTCACTTTCCTGACCTTCAACTTCAACCTGGAAGTTTGTGTTCCATGTATACTGGTTTTTATTGGGAGTTTGCTTATTGGGACAGTTGTGTATATTCGGAATAACATAATTAAATCTAGCTGAATAGGTTGAAATCTGTCGTGATTCTTTATTTGGTTCTTTGTATTTCATTGTATAATTATATGAATAAAGTTTTTGTCTGTTTTAAAATCTAGTAGTCAACTTAGCTAACTTAATTAGATTAGATTACTTACAGTGTGGAAACAGGCCCTTCGGCCCAACAAGTCCACACCGACCCGCCGAAGCGCAACCCACCCATACCCCTACATTTACCACTTACCTAACACTACGGGCAATTTAGCATGGCCAATTCACCTGACCTGCACATCTTTGGACTGTGGGAGGAAACCGGAGCAAACCCACGCAGACACGGGGAGAACGTGCAAACTCCACACAGAGTCGCCTGAGGCGGGAATTGAACCCGGATCTCTGGCGCTGTGAGGCAACAGTGCTCACCACTGTGCCACCGTGCCGCCCACAAATTTGGGTCATTTTAATTGTACACTTACCAAATCAAATTACAAAGGTATGCGCTGCGCTGTTTTGAGTAGTCGAGCCTAGTTCATAACATCTCGGAGATGGAAGATGCCTTCTTGGGACTTGCCACAAACCAATCACTTTCCATCCTCATGATCGGCAAACTACGTTAAGATAGCACGTGTGTACCATTAGTAAAGGAGCCAGGAGGAACAACATGGAGCAGTCTGTCTGTGCAGTCTATGCCTCATTGGTTTGTCGTGTTGTAGCAACAATGACATCCTCCTATTTCAGTGTAACAGTTTGGAGGAGCTGAATGGCCTTTTCTGTTCATGTATCAGTGTCTCGAGGAACTGAATGTCTTCCTCCTGGCCTGAGGGCAGGGGTTCAAGGACTTCAGTGGGCAACCCGTGGTTCTCGCCTACCAGCACGTTGTGCTGACTAGACTCTATCTTCCTGAGTTATAGGAGGCAAACAGAAGGCTGGAAGAACACAGCAAGCCAGGCAGCATCATGAGGTGGGAAAATCAACATTTCAGGTATAACCTTTCTTCAGAACTGGGTTGGGGGGTGGGGGGGTTGCAGATAAAGAGGGAAGGGACTGGTTGGTGTGGCGAGATCAGGGGGATGGTGAGTTATGGATATGTGGACACAAGTGGTGGGTGCAACCTGGTTGGATGGGAGGATGAATCCGGTTGGGAGCTGAAAGGTAGGATCATTTGGTGGAATGGAAAACCTCCCAGTCACTTCCTAATTCAATTCTCTTTCCCAATACCTTTCCGACATGGCCATTCTTGGCCTCCTCCATTAACCAAACCATAAATTGGAGGAACAAGATTTCATCTGTCACCTGTGCATCCTACACCCGGGGACTCAACATTGAATTCTCCAATTTCAAATAACCTCCCTTCCAATCCCCCGACTCCCTTCCCTTGCCCTCCCCTACCTTCACTCTGTGCAACCTTTTGTCCAGCTAACAATGGGATTCAGCCCTCGCATCACCAACTCGCTGATACCCTTTATCTGTGCTCACTTATCCCCACCTCGGCACTCTGCCTCCTCCTTCCTCACCCACCCATTTATCTATATACCCCCTTACTCCCATCCACAGTCCTGACGAAGGGTTATATCCAAGACGTTCACTTCTCAAAGTCTTGTTTATTCTGTTCTTCCAGCTTCCTGCGTGTGTATTTTGGATTCCAACACCTGCTTTTATTTTAAATTGTCTTCTTGAGTAATAGACAGGAGTGAGTGAACGCATTGTGCAACTTGTTATCCAATAGATCTGATGGGCTGAATGGCTTTCTTATATTACTGTGAAACCAGCTAGAGTTGCTGAAGGGGTTCCTCTTTCTTTTAACCGTGGAAATGTTTAGTGCCCAGCAGTGCTTTTGACTCATGTTACCTATACATTAACAGCACAAGCTTGAATGTTGTCCAGATTTGATACTTTAGTACCTTAGGAGGTGACTCATTGTTCTGAACATTGTATAATCTTCAAAGAACATCCCCAACTCTGATAGTATGACAGAGGGAAAGACATTGATGAAGCAGCTGAAGATGTTTGTGTCGAAGAAACTACACTGAGCATTGCCCACAGAGATATCCAGGGACTGGGAGGATTGATTTCCACCAGCCCCATTGTGCTCTGAATGATTCAACCAGTGGGGAGTTTACAACTGATTCCCATCAAGTTCAATTTTGTTCAGTCTCCCTGACATCTTGCTCAAATATTGCCGTGATATCAGGGCCAGTCACTTTACGCTGTGTTCATACCTTCTATACATTTCAATAGGCCAAGGTGTATGTGTGGGGAGTGTTTCTTTCTCTCAGGCAGTCGTGATGGTTGGGACCAGACAGTTGGGGGAGGCTACATCACTGAAATGTTTGGGGGGGGGGGGGGACGAGTGGGTGTCAATGAGTTTTGACCTGTCAGAGAGTCGAAGGCTACAAAGAATTGGGCATGAAAGAGAAATTGCAGCCGAGTGCAGATCAGCCCTGACTTACTGAATGGAAGTGCAGGTCTGAGGGGCTATGTGACCTGGTTTTATTCCAGTATACCCCATAGTCCAGTCACTTTGTGGCCTCTTCCATTTCCTGAGTTATTGACTTCAAGTAGCTGAATAGATTGATCCTGTTGCTGTGCAACTTGATACTGGTGCTGCATGATCTAGTTACAGTTTTACAGGCCCTAGGGGCTTATTGGTCTCCTCCTGTAATTGTATATCAGGCTCCAGGGGCTACAAAACCTCATTCTGTTCTGCTGTAACTGAAATCCATATCGACTAAATCTACCGCCCATGGAGAAAGTGAGCATGGTAGTTGCTGGAGATCAGTGTCCAAAAGTGTGGCACTGGAAAAACACACAGCATCGGAGGAACAGAAGAATCGATGCTTTGGACGTTCCTGATGAAGGGCTTATGCCCAAAACATAGATTCTCCTGCCCCTCAAATACTGCCTGACCTGCTGTGCTTTTCCAACACGACATGTTTTGAAGTCTACTGCCCCATCCAAGTCAATCTTCCTGGTCACATCATCCAATTAGTTTAAGAGAATTGTCAGGCACAAACTTCCTTGCACAAAGCCACACTTACTATTCCTAAGCAAAGCCTGTCTTTCTAAATGCATGTAAAACTTATCCCTCAAAACCATCTCAAATAACTTACCTACCACGGATGTTAAACCTTCTGGTATATAGTTCCAAGGCTTTTTTTGTTCAGTTCTTCTTGAATAAGGTCACAACATTTGCTATCCTCCAGTCTTCCGGGACATTACCTGTGGTTAATGATGATCAACATTATAAGCCAGGGTCCCCGCAAATTCTTCTGGAGCCCCTTGAGGTGTTTTTGGTTATATCGTGTCAGGACCGTGAGATTTATCCAATTTCAAACATTCTAGTACGTCCAAAATCTCCTCTACTATGATATGGATTGTCCCTAAGATATCACCACTAACTTCCTCAAGTTCTCAAGTCAACATGTTTTTCTCCATGGTAAACATAGAAGAGAAATATTCTTTGAGCACTTCACCCACACATACTTGTCCACATTAGTCTTTGAGGGGTCCTATTTTCTATCCAGTTATTCATTTTTCTTTTAATATATTTAAAGTACCTTTTTGGATTCATCCTAATCTTCTCAGCCAAGGCTCTTTCTTGCCCCCTTTTCACCCTACTGATTTCCTCCTTCGGTAAACTCCTGTATCTCTTATATACCTCCAAGGATTCCCTTGATCCCAGCTGCCTGGGCCTGAACCACGCCGCAAGTTCGAACAGGAACCTGTGGACCAGTTTTATCCCTCTCCATAAGTATTGGAAAACTAATAGAACTATGGTTACTGGTCCCAAAGTGCTCCCTCACTATTAACTCAGTCACCTGCCCTGCCCTATTTCCGAAGAAAATTTCGAGTTTTGCCCCTTCCCGAGTTGGACACTCTATATACTGCTTGAGGAAACTTTCCTGACGCATTTATCAGATTCTATCTCACCAAATCCCTTAACGCTCTGGCCGTTCTAGTCTGTATTAGAGAAATTAATATCCCCTATTATGATAACCCCATTGCTCCTGAAGGTGTCCTCTCTCTCCCTGCATATTTGTTACTCTCATTCTTGTTGACTATTTGGGGCACTATAGTACATCCCCAATCACCTCGCCATTCCATTCCTATTTCCGAACTCCACCCACAAAGCCTCACTGTGATCCATCAGTTATTTTATCTCTGATTACTGCTGTGGTACACCCCTTAATCAGAAATGCAACCCCCCCCACCCCCCCCATCATCACTGTCTCAACTAAAACACCTGTTCCCTCGCACATTAAGCTGTCAGTCCTTTCCATCAGTGAGCCATATTTCTGTAATGGCTATAATATCCCAGTCCCACCTAGCTATCCACGCCCTGAGTTCATCGGCCTTACCTGTCAGCCCTCTTGCATTGAAACAGATGCAATTTAATCCAAAATCCGTTACTTTCTCCGTGTCGTTTTCCAGCCTAACCTTACTATTTCTGATTACTGTACCTACTTCCACTTGCCTCCCTGCACTTGAGGATAAGACCACCTGCCAATCTAGTTTAAACCTTCCCTTATAACCCGAGCAAAACTGGCCGCCAAGATATTGGAATCCCCTCCAGTGCATGTCTCCGGCAATTATCTCCCTCTAAGGAGATTACCACTGTCAAGATTATTTTAAAAATGTTTCTCCGAGCTCTCTGTAATCACGCTGCAGGACCTCGTCCCTATTTCTATGGGTATCATGTGTGCTAACGTGCATAATGATTTCTGGCTGCTCACCCTCCCACATGAGAATGTTCTGCAGCCACTTGGAGACATCCTGGACCCTAGCACCTGGGAGGTAACCTACCATCCTGGATTCCCGTTTGTGACCACAGAATCTCCGATCTGTCCCTCTAACAATCGACCCTCCTATCTTTAACGTCCTGTTTATTTATACTCTTTCTCGCTGCGTCCCAGTGCCAGTGGTAATACCATCAACTTGGCTACTGCTGCTTTCCCCTGAATGGGCATTGCCACCAACAATCCAAAATGGCCACATGGGATTCCTGCACTCCCTGCCTACTCCCTTTGCCATTCCTGGTGGTCGCCCATCGACTCTCTGCCTGGAACAAGACAGAAAGCAAGGAACGCCTGTTGGATTACATTTTGCTTATTTAAATACGACAGGACTGACATGTAAGGCAAATGAACTCAGGACGATGAACGCTGGACTGGAATGTTACAGTCATTAAAGAAACATAACTAGGGGTGTGTCTATGAATTTGTCAGTATCTCGGATGACCCTGAGTGACATCCTAGATTAGATTACCTACAGTGTGCAAACAGGCCCTTCGGTCCAACATGTCCGCACCAACCCACTGAAGAGCAGCCCACCCAGACCCACTCCCCTATACACAACACTACTGGTCATTTAGCATGACCAATTCACCTAACCTGCACATCTTTGGACTGTGAGAGGAAACCGCAGCACCCAGAAGAAACCCATGCAGACACGGGGAGAATGTGCAAACCCCACACAGACAGTTGCCCCCGAGGCAGGATTTGAACCCTGATCGCTGGTTCTCTGAGGCAGCAGTGCTAACCCATGATTCACCGTGCCGCCCAACGTCGCTCCTTAACATGGTCTCTCAGGAGCTGAAGCTGGGTGCAGTGCCCACACGTGTAGCCATCAGGGACGGTGGAAATCTTCCTGAACTACCACATCCCACAAGAGGAACGTGCGACTGCCCGAAATGCCATCTTGACTGTTGTAACAATAAAGTTAAAAGGACTTTATTTGAGTTTCCCTGTACATTTTGCTGAGCTGGAGCTGTCCAAAGCCTCTCGTGTGAAAGCCTTCCTGCTTACTCTGCTCCCAACAGCATGTCTCTCTCTACCCCTCCATATTTAATTTTGGTCAGGGAAGGAAGGAGACACGACAGTGATGTAGTGTTTAGTCTCTCAGCATTCCTTAACATCTGGCCTCTGACTACCTGTTCCCCAGTGCAGGTCGCTGCTTGGCCTTAGAGGGTGTCTTGCTGACGTCTTCCTTCTGGTAGTGGTGACTGTGTCGATGCAAATCCTCACCCCGACAGGCAATCCGTGTTATCGCGGTCCTCTCATACTTTCTGTCTATTAGTATCGGGTTTATGAATTCCTCGAATCCCTCGATTGCATTCCAAACTGTGTCACTCCATAGTGAGAGGGGTGATGTTCTTGTGAATACAGGGCTATTGGAGAAGAACACCATTAGACATAGGGGCAACAACATGTCTATCCACTCAGTGACTCTGCTTTTCCTTCGATTAGGTTATATTTATTTTGTTAATCCCCCATTCCACTTTCCTGTGATTTCCCCGTAACACTTGTATAAAAATCTGTCTGTCTCAGCCTTGAAGATATTTAATGATCCAGCCTCAACAACTCTCCGAATTTTCTACAATTGTTTCCATCTCACTGCTGTGAGACTTGGTCTTTAATATGATGATTTGCCCACTCTATTTTACGTAAAATTCCAATTCTTCCTCAGCTCATGTATCAATTTGCTCAAGGGTCAAACGGTCACTCTCCCTGAATCCAGGAACTGCTTCTCCAAACTGAAGACAGATTCGTAGGATGTTTTTAATATATTCTCTGGCTCTGTAAACAGGCTACCCCCTTAGTCCCTAATACTCCCATTCTTTCCCGCGTTATCCTCTTCCCCTTAATAAACCAAACAAAAATTACTTTGGATTCTTGCTAATCTTACTGGCTAAAGTTTTATCAACCGTCCTTCTGCTCTTCCACTGATTTTTTCAGTTTAGCCCTACACTTTCTATATTCTTTTAGGACCTTCATTGACCTGATCATTTGGTGCCAGATTTAAGCTTTTCTTTCCTTTTTCATCCTGTTCGGAATTTGTGTCGACATCTGAGGTTCTCTGGGTTTGTTTTCCTAAATTTTATCTTCGGTGTAACATGCTGGGCCGACACTGTCATCAATTCCATTTTAATCAAATGATCCCCCAACCCCCGCCCCACCTTGTTCTGCTACACTTTCACACAGACGCAATGCACTTTGGCCAGATCCTGTCATTTGTTTCCATAATATCTATCTCTCCAATGCAAAAAGCTCTTATTTTTCTAACATTTTGGGGTATTTCCTTAGGAAAGTCAAAATGTGTGATATCACAGTCACTGGTCCTATAATGCTCTCTAACTTCTAGCTGGAACAGCTGACTGGCTTCGTTCCCCACAGTGAAGCCCAGCACTGCACTGCCCTTTTTTTGTACCTGCTTTATGTGGCTATAAGAACCTCTCTGGAATAAATTTCAAAACACCTGCCCCCTCTTAAAAAGTTATCATTGACCTAATGAATATTTGGAATTGAAATGCCTGAATATAATAATCCTATTATTGTTTTTACACACCTCAATATCTTGGTTATATACCTGCTCCCGTACTTTCCTTTATCTGGTAATATATCCCTAGCAGTGTTTCTGTCATGGTTTTGATCCTGAGCTCTAACCACCAAGCCTCATTAGAAGATCTTTTCAAGATATCGTCCCTTCTTACGCCAGTAACTGACTCCATAATTAAAAAAGGCAACACCACCTCCTATTTTACCCTCTCTCCTGTCCTGACTATAGTTCTGGTATGACAGAATATTGAGTTGTCAGCCCCGACCTCCCAAAAACACATCTCTGTCATGGCGAAAATGTCACACTTCCACATGTCACCTCGTTTCCTTAACAGATCTGCCTCTCTGAAAATATTACTAGCATTAAGGTAAAGCACATCCAACCTGGACTATATCACCTGGAATACTCTGCACCTCGGAATTCTTCAGTCATTCACTGTTCGTTATCAACCTGTCCAATTCATGAACCAAAACTGTAACTCTAGGACTGAATGAACATTTGTTGAATTTGAATTTCGTTTTTAGTAAATGTGTTCATCAAATGCAACTTTCCAGAACTGAACAGTCAGATCCAGATACAACAAGTTTCTGCTGATTAGTTCCCTGTTCAGTGTGCAGAGGGGACAGCCCTCAGTAATGGAGAAAGTGAGGACTGCAGATCCTGGTGATCAGGGTCGAAAATTGTGGCGCTGGAAAAGCACAGCCAGTCAGGCTGCATCTGAGGAGTAGCAGAGTCAAATCTTCCCATGTTTTCCATTCCATAATATGCAGGATATTGGGAACCATACTTGGTCAGTAAGGCAGCACTCTAGAGAACCCTGAAATGGAAAGCAGTCAATCAGTTGGTTGGACAGGGAGTAAATAAGTTGCGGTGAAATACAGACTGATTGACTTACAAACATAAGGATAGATAAATCCCTCGGCCAGACGGGAAACACCCTAGGTTACTACAGGAAGAGAGGGAAAATATTTCTGTGCCTTTGGCGATGGTCTTTGCATCTTCAGTCTCCATTGGAGCAGTGTCAGTTGATTGGAGGGTGGCAAATGTTACTCCCTCGTTCAGACAAGGAAACAGGGATTTTCCTGAGAATGACAGACCAGTCAGTCTTGCATCAGTATTGGGCAAAATATTGGAGAGGATTCTGAAAAATCATAGTTTGATTAGAAATAGTCAGCATGGTTTTGTGAGGGGCAGGTCATACTCCACAACTCTTATTGGATTCTTTGAGGATGGGATTAAGCACATTGAAGAAGGTAGAGCAGTGACTGTGGAGTGCATGGATTTTAACAAGGTGTTTGATAAGCTTCCCCATGGTAGTTTCATTCAGAAAGTAAGGAGGCATGACATACAGGGAGACCTATCTGTCTGGATACAGAATTGGCTAGCCCATAGAATACAGAGAGGGTGGTGGTAAATGGGAAGTATTGAGTGTGGAACTAGGAGAGCAGTGGTGTTCCGTAAGGATTGGTTGTGAGACTTCTGCTGTTTGTGATTTTGATAAATGACTTGGATGATGAAGTGGAAGGGTAGGTTCGTAAGTTTGATGATGTAACAAAGGTTGGTGGAATTGTGGATAGTGTAGAGGGCTGTTGTAGTTGCAACAGGACATGAACAGGATGCAGGACTCAACTGTTAAGTGGCAGATGGTGTTCAATATGGAAAAGCGGGATGCGATTCATTTTGGAAGGTCGAATTTGAATGCAGAATACAGGGTTAAAGGCAGGATTCTTACATTTTGGAGGAACAGGGGGATCATATGGTCCATGGCATAGCTCCCGCAAAGTTGCCACCCAGGTTTATAAGGTTGTTAAGGGGGTGTTTGATGTGTTCATTAGCCGAGGGATTGCGTTTAAGAGCTGCAAAGTGATGCTGCAACACTATGGAGCCCTGGTGAGACCACACTTAGAATATTGTGATCAGTTCTGGTTGCGTCATTATACGAAAGATGTGGAAGCTGTGGTGAGGGTGCTGAGGAGATTTATCAAGATGCTGCCTGGACTAGAGGGCATGTCTTACAAAGAAAATTTGAGGGAGCTCGGGTGTTTTCCTCATTGGAACAAAGAAGAATGGAAAGTGACTTGACAGGGGTGTTCAAGATGATGAGTGGCATAGATAGATTGGATAGCCAGAGACTTTCTCCCAGGGTGGAAATGGCTCTCAAGGGGATATGATTTTAAGGAAATTTGAGGAAGGTTTTGGGGAGATGTCAGAGGTAGGTTCTTTACACAGAGAGTGGTGGGTGTGTGTGCAATGAACAGCCAGCAATTGTAGTAAAGTCAGCTATATTAGGGATATTTAATTGGATAGGCTCATGAATGATCGTATAATAAAAGGTATGTAGGTTAGTCTGATCTTAGAGTAGGATAAAAGGTCGACAGAACGACAAGGGCCGAAGGGACTGCACTGTGCTGCACTGTTCTATGTTTCCAGTTTCACCCAGCTAGTTGATTCTCATCAATTGTTGAATGTGTGAGGGAGCAATGTGTGTGAGATCAGGAAGCTTTGGAGGGTGTAAGGCCAAAACCTCCAGTTATGGTTTGCATTGTTACAGTCACCTGAAAGCCAGTATAATATGTGTGTTTACTTAGACCAGACAGATTCCACCAAGTTCAGTTATTAATGTGATTTGTGGATTGCCGTTTGCTGCTGGTTACTTCACATAAATTCTACTGGGTGATCCATGTAGTAATATCTGACCATTCATAGAGATGTACAATTTTATTTTGATACTGGAGAATGTGAAGGTGGCATTTTTTTTTAGATTACTTACAGTGTGGAAACAGGCCCTTCGGCCCAACAAGTCCACACCGCCCCGCCGAAGCGTAACCCACCCATACCCCTACATCTACATCTACCCCTTACCTAACACTACGGGCAATTTAGCATGGCCAATTCACCTGACCTGCACATCTTTTGACTGTGGGAGGAAACCGGAGCACCCGGAGGAAACCCACGCAGACACGGGGAGAACGTGCAAATTCCACACAGTCAGTCGCCTGAGGCGGGTATTGAACCCGGGTCTCTGGCGCTGTGAGGCAGCAGTGCTAACCACTGTGCCACCGTGCCGCCCAAATTTATTGGATATGGCTTTAGTGGTTTCTTTGTGAGACACAAGGCACTGCAATAAATTGTCAACTTGTTAACGTCTTCACCCGTGTCTGATCCGGGGTGCAGATATATGGAGTCTGGGAGGCAGGTCAGATTTCATCACCATAGGTAACTTGCATGGTGTGATTCTGGCTCTCCATGTCAACATGTCTGCTCTCTGGGCCAGTCTCTGACTGAAGATGAATTTTAAAACTTGGTTTCTGGTCAGCCATTCGTATTTAACCTGGAAAATATTTGTACCTACACTGAGACCAGTGATAGTCTGTTGGCGGGTTCTCCTCCTGCCCAAGGTGGATTCCAAATTATTTGTTTTGAAGTAATGTTTGACTGACTGCCCTGAACCAGGTTAGAAGCTCAATGCATAGATTGTGGAACAGGCCACTGAGTCTCTGTATCCCAGGCAGCTGTGAGGTCCAATAACACTATAAATGATTTCAGATCTATTTGAAACAATTTTCAGCGTAGCTCATTGCAAGGTTTTGAGTTTACTGACCCCGAACAATAATCGGATGTTTATATTTCACGAATTGGGCAAAATTAAGACGTGAATGATACTCCTTCAACTGAACTATAATCTCTTAAATCAATTATGTTGATTCTATATTTATGGAACTAAAATATAAACTCCTGTCAAGATTTTCTAACACAAAACTAAAGTATGTCCATTTTATTTTATCGAAGAAAGAACGTAACTCTTGTGTCGGAATTAGATATTCAATGTCAGGATTCAAAGCAATGTTTTGCCACACCAATATTTTTAAAGTGCTTGGCTTCTGAATGATTACATGTTCAGAGTGAGCAAATGATTGAACATACAAATAGAATTAGTGTTCTTATACATTTATATATAAACAATCAGTTTAATTTCTCACTGAAATGTACGATCTTCAGCTATTTGCCAGCAATTCAAAAATGGCAATAATTCAACATGGACTGTGAATATTAAACTAAATAAATTATTTGTGTTACCAAAGTTTGTGAGAAGATTTGTAGCTCGGGTGTTCGTTGTTGTGGTTCTGTTCGCCGAGCTGGGAGGAATGCCGGAGGAAAGATCACCGAAGCACTTCACAGGAGGCTCCCAAGCACTGAAGATGTCACCTAGACAGGGGACGAAACGTCTGCAACACAAATTCCAATGGGAATCCTGTGCCAACCGCCTAAGCGCCACATACGAATAACTCCGGTTCCTGCATGCAACACAAATTCCCAGCTCGGTGAACAGAACCACAACTATTTGTGTTACCAAATTTTAGTGAATAATAATTTGAAACTTTCCAATTTTTTTAGAATGAATTATATTTAGTATGAAATGTGAAGAGTGAAAAAAACAATGAACATAATATCGTGTCAGTGAAAAGTTAGAACTTTCCAAAGAGTTTCGTGACAAAGCAATGATATATATTTTTGTTTTAATAATTGGAATAGAACATGTAAAATATTCACGTTCTGAGTAATAATTAGACTTCATAATGAAGCCGACCTTGCAATACTTGCATTTTAAATACTAATGCTGCACCAAATAATCAGATATTTGCGAGCATTTACACAGTGAAATAATTGGATACTGACTTTTATTCACAGCTGGCACATGATAGAATACAAAACTTTAAAGTACAGGAGGAGGCTATTGGCCATTATGTATAAATCAGCTCCAAAATGTCTCCCAAGTGACTCCTATTTGCCAGCCCTCTCTCTGTTGCTCGTTAAATTAATAATTTCCAAATATATATCCAGTTCTCTTTTGAATCTTCATCCACAACTTTCCCAGCCAGTCAATTCCAATTCGTAACAACTCTCTAAATAAAGACGGTTTTCCTTATTTTACTCCTAGCTCTTTTGCTGACAACCTTGAAATTAGAATTCCTTGATGCTGTACTGCCAACTAATTGAGTATTATTTTTCTACTCTGCAACTTTTTTCATACTTTTAAACACCACAATAAATTCACATCTATGTCTGTTCTGCTCCAGGAACAATAAACCTTGCATGAACTGTAACAAACACTACAACGGAAAACAAGCAGAAAACTAGTCACCAGGACATATGAACATCAACTAGCTACAAAATATATGATCCCAACACTAATTTCATACGTACTGATGAGGAAGTATGCCACTTTGACTAGTTCTGCATATCCATCTTAGGACAGGCCAAACGGAGACAAGCACAGGAATTCCTAGAAACATGGCATTCCAACCGGAACTCCATCAACAAACACATCAATTTTGACTCCATCTACCATCCTCTGAGAAAAAGGGCCTGAAATGACATCATCGACACAGGAAATTACATTACCATCTCAAGGAAACTGAAACATTTAAGTAGAAAGTGGGAGATAACACCAGCACTTCTCTGGAGGCTAATTTACTGAGTACAGTCAATGGAACAAACCAGAAACAGTCATTAGCTATTACTTCAGAATATATCTGAGTGTTCGTGGCTGCCACCATATAGAATAATTGAATGAAAATGCGAGCCTGCACCACCACGTGCATATCCAAAGGCTTTTTTTATTAGTTTGCGAGATTGCCTGCTCAAGCACCCGCCTCGGCAATGTATTCCATGCACATATCCCCAGGGTCCAAACGGCGGCTCAGTGGTTAGCACTCCTGCCTTAGAGCGCTGGGGACCCAAGTTTGATTCCAGCCTCGGATGACTGCCTGTGTGGATTTTGCACATTCTCCCCATGTCCGCGTGGGTTTCCTCTCAGTACTCCGGTTTCCTCCCACAATCCAAAGATGTGCAGGTTAAGTGAATTGGCCATGCTAAATTGCCCAAAGTGTTCAGGGTTGTGTAGGTTAGGTGCATTAGTCAGGGGTAAATATAGGAGGAACGTGTTTGGGTCGGTTGCTCTTTGGAGGGTCAGTGTGGATTTGTTGGGTCAAAGGGCCTATTTCCACACATATGAGCTTTATATTCTATGTCTGTGCCACCCTCTCAGTTCAATACAGACTCCACAAATTCTCTCTCAATCCCCTGCTTTTCACTTTAAGAATGTTTCCCTTTGTTTTTGACCCTTCGAGTAAAGAAAACTGCTGTTGTCTGTTCATTCTCCCCATATCCCTTATGCTCTTGTATACCTATAATGGGTTCCCTCTTCAATCTTCCCTGCTGCAAGGACAAAAGGAGCACGTTTAGTCCTCGCCCTTCAAAGTTTTAGTACTCAATTGTCTTGTTAATTCAGATGTGCATCATCTCACAGCTATCAGTGTTAAACTTCATCGGTCATTAATCTGGATATAGAAATCATCTGTTTATATCGTCCTGTAGCCTAACCCTTTCCTCCTCCATCCATCTAATCTTTGTGCCATCCCCAACATTAGTTATCATTCCACTGCCATCCATTTTCCACATTCTCACCATCATCATTTATGAATATCACAAACAAACCTTGATTTCCTTTCTGTTCTCCACATGTTATTCACAAAGGAATAATTAAGAATTCCAGTCTCTTGTTGTTCTTATTTTGGCGAATTTACAGATTGATGTAGTTAACACCTATTATGAGGGTGCTGCAAATGCCATTTTTGACACAAAGTTAAATTCACCTTTTTCACTCTGTTCCTCAGCATGTCTTATTCATAAAGCTTGTAACTAATTTAGGGTGAACTACAGTTTGGCACCTTGCACTGGAACATTAGCCTTTTGTGTGGCACTGTCCTTTGTAACAATAGTCAGAACTGAAGAAAATTTTCATCTGCAGGATGGACACAGACTCATTGCTTGAATCAGTTAATGTGATGAGGATAAATATTCAATTAAATTCTATGTTATGGACAAACTGCAGGAGATGAAATCATATTCTCATGTCTACATTGAATTGGAAGCAAATACATTCTGTTAAAAAATTCAAAAATGTTGAGACACAACATCAGGGGGAAAAAAAACACGTTACCTGCATTTGATGGAGATACGAAACTATAGAGTGAATATGCAATCTGTTAAAGAATCAAGTGATAGAAAAAGAACGACATCAAATCTCAATTTTTAATTGAATCAGTTCCCAATTTTCATTAACAGTGGTGGTTTTCACCTAACATCACTTTTCCAAAAACAAGCTTTTCCCAGTCACTAAAACTTCATTAGCCATTCTTCCTCCCCCCCTTCCTACTCTTTTTTTACACTCCTAATTCCTTTGCACTACCCCTTCTGCTGCCACATACTCTTGCACTGATGATATCTCTTCACACCCTTCTCTGCCATTCCCACTGTAAGTTACACCAGTTCCCTAGTTACTCCCACTTCCACTGGCCATCCCTTACCCTTTTTGCTTTCCACTGGGGAGATGGGAGCTGCTGGCTTATGTGTTGCTATTGGTCACCAGTGAATGATGAGATTGAGATGATCAATGCCCAGTAGGAACAGACAATAGTGTATGTCTGTCATTGATCAATGCACTGTGAATAGGGTGGTTTTTTTTCCCCAATAGAGAGTGGAACTTTTTTTCTGTCTCTCTGTCACAGCGCTTAACCAAACAGCCTCATCCCAAATAGGACAAACCTCTCCTCAGAATCAGAAGTCCATGCATCTCTTTGTCCTTAAATGTTGCGAAGACACTGACCACATTGTTCAAATATGCCGTGTTCTACCCTTTAACTCTTCAGTATTTTAACTGATTTTCCAATGTCAGTTCAGGTGCCATCAAAGTAGTATTTGACTCATTGACCCTCAGGAAACTGCAGTCAACGGGAATCGGAGGAAATTCTGTGCTAGCAATTTCCTCAATGAATCATGACACCTTCCTGAGAGAGATTGAGAATGACAAATAAACTCTGCCCTTGCTAGTGCCTTCCAAAATCATGGATAGGTTTGTCTTATTAATAACATCAATATACATTCTGTTTTCACAGTTTGGTCTAAAATCTCAGAAAATTAAGACCTTGCTGGTTGAGTGTCACCCCAATGAAATCAGAGCGTTACAATAAGATAATGATTCCGATTATTTTCAATCATTTACTTTCTGAGGACTTGTCGTGCAGTGTCGTTGCCACTTAGATCAACATTTTCGTTGTTCAACAGCATCACATCACATTGGCTCAAGGCTGCACCATTCCCTAATTCTACTTCATTCTCAAGCTCATTTGCCATGTTCGCCAGATATACGAGGCCCACAAGATGGAATAACTTAGAGATGCCTATGAGCCTCTGGAACCTGCCACCCATGCCCTGTAATCTGAGTCCACCCTCTTCCCCAAGCCCACCTCCTGTCGTGTATTCACCATCCCTCCTAACCTTACACGCTCTAATGCTGAATGCTCTGTACTCAGCAAAGAGCTCAGCTTTAACCCTCTGTGCCACCAATTTAATGAATTTCAGGCGCGACATAATGTTGAACTTCTCTTCCACTGTCTTCTCCTCGGTGTCCATTTCTTTGTGCAAGAGTACACTCCCCATCCCATAGGCCGTTCGCCCAGCTCCAACACTCTCTCTCCACCTGGGCCCATTCCTCTGGCATTTGCTTGAACTCAATCTGTTCATTAAGAACGCTCCATGTGAGTTTGATTGTATTAAATTCTCTGTATCCCCCTCACCCTATCCAACCTATCACCCTCTGAACAGACTGTATGCTGTATGCTTCGATCCACCCCTGACTATGTTATTCAGCCTGTGCCAATAAGGGTGGTGCTTCTGTAGTCTGGTGGACTTAGCTCTACATTTCAGAGGCTGAGTGCCAGCTCTCAGATACCTCCATATATCACCCGCTTGTCCATAACCCTACCATGGCACATCAGATTATTTTATTAACTAAATCTGACCACATTTCATCTGGAGATTCTCATCCACTCACCCCCCCACCCCCCACCCAAATACACACACCCACTCACCCCCACCTAACTGTCCCGAAGCTGATGGTCCTCTGATAGCAGAGTTTGCTTTTATCTGCTGCTGAAATGCCATGAACAGAACGGCCTGGGCAGACCCATTGCTTCAGCCTGCTCCTGGCATACAGAGGGGGTGCATGGATACATACATGGGCCCAAGTTATACCTGTTCCTTCATGGGGTACGTCGACCTTTCCTTGTTCCAGTACTATTCCAGCCCCCATCCACAACTCTTTCTCCGATAGGTAGATGATATCATCGCTGCTGCTCCTCTCTCTTGCCCAGAATTGGAAAAGTTCATCGTTTCCAACTTGCACCCCTCTCTCATTTTCACCTGGTCTATCTCTGACTCCTCGCTTCCTTTCCTCGACATCTCTGCTTCTATTTCTGGGGATAGACCGGTCACTAATATCCAGTATTAACCCACCAACTCCCACAGCTACCTGGAGTATACATCCTCACACCCTGCTTCCTGCAAAGACTTAATTTAATTCTCTCAGTTCCTCCTTCTCCATCGCATTGATGATGTCAACTACAAAAATGTGACCTCTGAAATGTCCACCTTCTTCCTCACCCAAGAACTCCCCAGCACTGTTATCAACAGGACCCTCAACCAGTTCCGAGCCATTTCCTCTCATAACAAATGTTAAAGTGATAGAGTGCCTTAAATGTTATTCTGCCTTTGGAATTATTCTGCTTACACAATGTACTGGTAGTGGGATTTCTTTCTGGAACAGTTAAATTTGGGTGATTTTCCTTTGTTTCAGACGGTGGACAGATTCCAATGAATCCTCACCAAGAATCCTTCACTAGTGATAATATTAACTCAGGGATTTTCTGGTCTCACACTTTGCTATCGGGTGGAACAAAGTAAGAGAGTGGGATCAGTTGGCTGCTGCTTCTCAGGCAGGGACAATTTTTCTTCCTCTCTGTGTTGGAACATACAAAAATGTCAACTGAACCCCAAACTGGACCATGTGTGTTCTCCTGAAACATTCTTTGGAAAACTTGATTATAGATTACATGCAAGTGCGTCATTCCATACAATCGCAAAAAATGTCCCCACTTTTTAATTTAAAGACATGTGCCTGTGTAAGTTGTAAATATTGATAGGTGTCATCATACTATGTGTGTTAATATCAATATAGCTTTTTCTTAAAATTTATTCACGAGATTATATGCATCCAGTTGATACACTTTTCACAAAGTCATGGATGGTTCAATACTGTTTCTCAGCCAAGATCGAAACTGAAAATCCCCCATAACAAAAGGCCGGCATTCCAGGAATGAGTAAAGGGAAACCTGTTTGAAAATCTTCTAATAGAATTATCTCCTAAAAGAATTAGGTGTTCTCTGTCACACACGTTTTAACAGATTATGCTGCGAGGTGAGCTTTTCTGGATGTGTTGTTTTAATTAACAGAGGGATTCGATATTGATGTCATAACAGTTTTGGGCCTTGCTGAGGACTTGGACAGACTTGAACAGATTTGTGGTACAAAAGGTCCCAGCAGATTCCAACACATTGCAATTAGTGACCTGGATCTTCAAATAAAACATTCGGGAAAATTCATGTAATTTTGTTAACTTGTGGTTGGTTAAAGTAAAAGTGAGAGAAATGGCTTTTAATTTTAATAAAGAGGTTCTCAAATTTGCCAAGTAAGTTTACAAAGTCAGAGGAAGGTATATTTTTAGAATTAACAAATAGGTTGGAATTGGGTTTAACCAGGAATAAAAGGAAAGCTGAAATTGTAATGGAGTTGGTCAAGCACTTAGGTGTGTCAGAGAAACAGGCAACTGCAGTAGAGTTAGAAAAAACTTAAATTGCAAATGTGGCAACTGGAGTTAGAAGATGAAAAAAGGGATGGAAACAGAGAGAGAACGAAGAGAAAGGGAAAGAGAGTAAAAAGAGAGAGAATTTGGACTTCAGAAGTTGGCAATTAGACAAGAAACTTAAATTAAAGGATAGAGATGAAGGGATGTTTACAGCTATGATAATACATTGTCATATTTTGGTGAGAAAACCGCCAATATCTGTTTTTGTTTCATTTGAAAAACAAAATGGCTCGGCAGATGGCGTGTCCAGTGAACTTGTGCGTCATGCTCGTTCAGACTATGCCAGTGGGCACAGGAGTGAGGTATTTGCAGCACTGTCAGAGGGGTCAAGGGATTATGCAGATGTCAAACTGGCTATTTTGATTGGTTATGAATTGGTACTAGAAGAATAGAGGCAGAGGTTCAGAAATATAAAGATGAAACCAGGTCAGCGCACGTTGAGTTTGAAAGAATTAAACACAGGCATTTTGATAGATGGGTGCTGGCCTTAAAAATGAGGCTCGAAAGGAGATTATTCTGCTGGAGGAGTTTAAAGACTCACTTCCAGAGATGGTAAGAATTCATGTGAATGAATAGAAATTTCAACAAGTGAGAAGCGCTGCAGAAATGGCAGGTAAATATGTATTGGTGCATGACATGAAATTTAGCTTCTGGGAGGATTTTCATCTTGTGAGGGATAAAAATTGGGAGAAGGGGCGATCCTACACTACAAAGCGAACAGTAGAGCACACTGGCAATAGTTTACCACAGGTGAAAAAATAAGCCCAAGGGGATTGAAAGGTGATCAAAGGCCTCAGGTGTTCTCACTATAAGCGAGTGGAACACATAAAATTACAGTGCCCATGGTTTAAGAAGGGCACTGGGAAAAAGGTGTTTTCACTGCAGTAAGCTGGGATACAGTGCTGGGCGTTGAAGAAAGACACTTTGGAAAAAGCTGTGTAGAAGAGGCTTAGCCCAGTGGCAATAGTGAAACTGGTAAAGGAGATCCCAAGTCGAACCAAGGAGCTGCAGGAGATTGCACAGCCCAGGCAGGGGCTGGGTATGGAGGCAGTGCCTGATCTCTGAAAGAATTCGCCTCTGTAGATAAAGTTTACTCAGTAAGAACAGGGGGAGAAGGACAAGAAGTAATGATTTTGTGAGATACAGGATCTGTTCAGTGTCCAAAAGTTGAGAAGCGGGACACTGGAAAAGCACAACAGATCAGGCAGCATGCGAAGAGCAAGACAATCGACATATCAGGCATAAACCCATCGTCAGGAATGTGGCTTGGGGACAAGGGGGCTGAAAGATAAATTGGAGGGTAGGAGGTGGGCTGGCGGGAGGGTCACTGGGAGGGTGATAGGAAGATGTAGGTGGGAGTGATAGTGATATGTCGGAAGGGAGGATGGACTGGATAGGTGGGAAGGAAGATGGACTATTAAGACAGTGCAAGAGGGCAGTGTTAATTTGAATGGTTGAATCTGGGATGAGGTTGGGGAGGGGAGATTTGGAAATTGGTGAAGTCGATGTTGATGCTGTATAGTTTGACGGTTCCAGTTGTCCTACCACCTATCCATTTCAGTCTCCTCTCCAACCTATCACCATCACACCCCACCTGCATCTACCTATCACCTTCCAAGCTACCTCCCACCCAGCTCCAACCCCACGCTCCTATTTATTTCTCAGGCCCCTTTCCCCTCCCTTAGCTCCCACTTTCCTGATGAAGGACTTGTGCCTGAAACGTTAACTCTCCTGCCCCTTGGATGCTGCCGACCGGCTGTGCTTTTCCAGCCCCACACATTGCAACTCTGATCCCCAGCATCTGCCAGTCCTCACTTTCTCTCGGTCTCTAATAGTAAGAGATGGAAGTACTTTCACTCTTATTGACATGGTACTCAACAGCATGATAATTTGTGGAATGGGGACAGAAATTAAGCATTCCCTTGTGTAACATCTGGATGGAATGCCAAATCAAGGTTGGGAAGTAACAGTGACAGTGAGTAACAGAGTGTCAGTTCCAGGAATGCAGTTTGTTCTTGGGAACGATTTAGCAGGATTCAAGGTGGGAGAAACATGCCTTGTGTTGGAGAAGTCAAAGGAAGACGAGTGAACTAGGGAGTTAAAAGAAAAATACCCAGGAATTTTTGCAAGCTGTGTAGTAACAAGATCCCACTGTCATAGGGTACAGCAGGAAGGAAAAACAAAAGAAAAAGCCAAAGGAGTTGATGTGCAGTTAACTGACACTCTGTTTGACATCACGGTGCAGGAAACAAAACCTGAACAGGCAGAGGGTCAGGCAGAGGTGTTTAGCCCTGAAAGGCGAATAGACTTACAACAGCTTTATATACACACACATGCACACACACATACACATGCACACACAGAAAAGAAGTCAGAATATATTATCGAACGTTATTAACTTAAAGATAGAATCCTAAAATTAAAATGGAAACCCCGATAGGTTACTGCAGAAGGGAAATGGGTCGACGTGCACCAGATTGTGTTAGCAGTAACGTACAGTGTAACGGGTAGCTCATAAACTAACTGCAGGCGGTCACCTAGGTGTACAGAAGACTCAGGCTAAGGTACAGAAGCATTTCCACTGGCCTGGAATGCACAAGGACATGGTTATTTTTTGTTTTACATGTCGTGCATACCAAATGGTAGGTAAGTAACAGGCAGGAATAAAACCAGCACCGTTGTTGCCAATTCCTGTTTTTGGAGAACCTTGCACGTGGGTTATGATCAATTGTGTAGCTCCCCTTTCTAAAATAAAAGTGGAAACCAATAAGGGATGTGTCTACCAGATTTCCAGAAGCAATTCCATTACGGAGTGTTAAGGCAAAAAGAAGGTGAAGGGGTTGGTCGCTTTCTTTTCTCGCTGTTGCCTACCCAGAGAGTTTCCGTCAGACCAAGTGTCTCATTGTACTGCTCAGCTGTTTTACAAAGTCAGGGATAACTTAGGCATACAGCACTGCAAATCAGGTGTGGCCCATCCTGAATCCCAGGGAGCTTTGGAAAGTTTGCATCAGACATTGAAGACCGTGTTAACAGCGTACTGTCAGGATTACCCAAATGATTGGGATAAAGGTGTCCCATTAAATTGTTTGCCATTAGAGATGTCCCATATAAATTTACTCAGTTTACTTCCTTTGAGTTAATATTCATACATGAAGTGAGAGGTCCTTTGAAGTTAGTTAAATATAAATTGACAAGACCGAAGTCGGAGATCTCACAGTTGGATTATAGAACATAGAACATAGAACAATACAGCACAGAACAGGCCCTTCGGCCCACGATGTTGTGCCGAACTTCTATCCTAGATTAAGCACCCATCCATGTACCTATCCAAATGCCGCTTAAAGGTCGCCAATGAATCTGACTCGACCACTCCCTCGGGCAGCGCATTCCATGCCCCCACCACTCTCTGGGTAAAGAACCCACCCCTGACATCTCCCCTATACCTTCCACCCTTCACCTTAAATTTATGTCCCCTTATGTATCAGATTATGTATCTGAGGTGAGGGAGAAATTAGATGGAGTAGGTGAGTTAGCTAAACCGTCCCTGAAGATGGCACAGCATGGAATGAAGCAGCTGGCAGATAAAAACTCTGAAACTTTGATGATTTCCCTTGGGGATGACGTATTAGTATTGCCACCAGTGGTAGGAAATCCCTTCAAAGCCAGGTTTACTGGCCCCTTTCAAATTAAAAAAAATGTGGAGTCAGTTAAACTATCTGGTAAAGATACCGGATCTGATAAAAACGTTATCGAGTATGCCATGTGAATGAATAATGCACCACCACATTTAAGACTCAGGAACAGAGTTGGGGCCAGATGAACAAATTGCGCAGTTTATCTGTATGATGTCGTTTCCTTTAGCAAATGATTGAAAGCTCACACGCTACAGTTGGCTGAGCACGTTGAACGATTACAAGAAGCAAACTTGGTAATAAACTTAAAAAAAAGAATTCGCCAAGGCAGAGGTGATGTTGTTGGGACATTACATTGGACATGGAAGGTTGACCCCATGGAACATAAAGACGAAGAGCTTTGAGGAATTTCCACAACCATTCTCGAAGAAAGAGATGCTTCAATTTTTGGAGATGAGTGGATTCTATCGGAAGTTTGTTCCAAACTTCAGCACCGTATTGGCACCACTGATGGAGTTAGTAAAGAAGAACACAGAATTGTGGTGGACAGAACAATGCCAGGAGGCATTTGACAATTTTAAATCACGATTACTTACCGCATCAGGTTTAGCTACACCAAATATTCTGAAACCCTTTGAAAATTGTGTTTGATGCTCGGGATATCGGGGTCGGAGATGTATTGATCCAGAAAGATGATGATGGAATTGAATGGCCAATTGGCTACTTGTCGAAAAACCTCAATATCCACCAGAAAAAAAATACAAAATCTCCCTTATTGAACAAGGATGATTAAGTTTAACACTGGCCTGACAATACTTTAATGTTTATATGAAAAAACGAATTGTCGGAGATGGTTGTGGACAACGAAAAACCTCTCGCATTTTTTTGAATATTTAAAGACAAGAATATGAGAGTATTTCATTGGAGTCTTATGGTACCGACTTGAAAATTACAAAATGTACATGCTGTGGGTCCTAAAATGTGATAGCAGATGTGTTATCGCGGATTTAAAGGAAACGTTTCGATAAGATTTGACTTATTCCAGTGTTACATAGGTGTGCAGAATTAATATGAATGGTATAACTGAGATTAATACTTTTGTATTTCATAATAATGGGATTAAGAATTAGAGGAAAAGGGATGATGACATCGTTTCATTCTGATAGTTAATTTTCTTTTCTGAAGGAGGGGAGGTGTTATGAAGCCGAAAGCTTGTCTGGTCACTTTAAGACAGAACGGGGTTTGCTGAATAGAAAGTAAAGCCCCAGATGCCACCTAAAGGTCAGGCTGTTCCACATGTCACCATTAGCTGGGAAATGGATACCTGGGTTTTTGTTGCTGTTTTGACAACAATTCAAATGCAACCAAAGAGTTTAAATAAGGTTCAGGATACCAGAAGCCAATGGGATTTGAATATTATTGTTTGCACAACTGGAAAGCAATCAATTTATGAGAAATATTGTGGGGATTATTATGGGAGATATATCATGGGGAGTATATAAACCCAGCATTTTGAACACTACAGGGAGAACCACTGCCGTCCAACAGCAGAGTAACTGCTGTAGAGCAAGAGTGCTAACTAGCCATCTCAAACACTCTCTATCAAAGATACATGTTCATGTCAAACCTACTTGCAGTAAAGAAAAATGACCCAGGGAAATCAGCAGCTTGAAGAGTGAAGACAGCGGGGAAGATGGAGACTGAAGATGGTCTTGCGATTGTAATGTTTAATATGTGGGTTGTTGGAACAGCATATTTTTACAGAGTTGGAGTCAGATAGTAAGTAGTTAGGAAAAGAGGGGTTTGTAGTTGTGAATAGTTGTTGTTTAGTGTTCACTATTAAAGTTAAGAAACTAACTTGTTAATTTTTGTTTAAATAGTGGAATGTAGGAGATCTGTGTCACTCATATTTTAACAGATTACGAGGTGAGCGAGCTCTTCTGGGTGTTTGGTTTTAATTAACAAAGGGGTTTTACTCCACCTTGTAAATGTCCATCCACGCTAACCCCATTTCCCTGCAGTTGGCCCATATCCTTCCAGTCCTTTCCTATCCACATATTTATCCAAATGCTTTTGAAATGTTGTTAATGTACCTCCCTCAACCACATCGCTGACAGCTCATCCACATACCACCCCTTTTTGTAAAGACGTTGACCCTGAGGCTCCCTTTCATTCCATATCTGCTGGCTGCTCATCCACGTACCAGCCCTCTGTGTAAAGAAGTGGCCCCTCAGGTTCCCTTTTATTTCTTCCCCTCTAACCTTAAACTGATCCCCTCTCATCCTCGATGCTGTACACCTTGGAAAAAGGCTGAGAGCATTCACCCTATCCATACCCATTATGATCTTATACAGCTCTATAAGGTCCCCCCTCAGTCTCCTACACTCTAAAGAAAAATGTCCTCGTTTGTTCAACCTCTCCCGATAACTCAGACCATTGGGTCCTGGCAATGTCCTTGTAAATTTCTTCTGCACTCTTTCTAATTTCATTACATCCGCCCCATAACAAGTTGACAAAACTGAACACAATACTCCAAGTGCAGCCTTATCAAAGTCCTGTGCAACTGCAACATAAATTCCCAACTTCTATACTCAATGTCCTGCCTGATGAAGGCCAGTTTGCCAAAAGACTTCCTCACTGCCCTGTCGGCCTGTGACTCCACTCTCAGAGAACCGTGCACCGCAACCCCTAGGTCTCTCTGCCCACTTACACCCCATAAGGCCCTCCCATTCACCATGAAATTCCTACCAAGATTTGAGTTTCCAAACTGCAAGACCTCACACATTTATATTAAATTCCATTTGCCATTTCTCAGCCCACCTCCCCACCTGATTAAGGCCCTGCTGCAATTTCTGATAAAATTTCTCACTGATCATGCTCCCATTGATTTTAGTGTCACCTGCCAAATTGCTAATCATGCCTTGTATATTCTCAACCAAATCATAGATAATGAAGAGCAATGGGCCAAGCCTCCAGTCTGACAAGCATGCCAGGTGGAACCTTATTCAAAGGACTTACTGAAATCCATAAAGACTACGCCTACGGGTCTGTCCTCATCAACCTTCTTGGTCACTTCATCAAAGAACTCTAACAAATTTGGGAAGCATGATCTCCCACTCACAAGTCTATGCTGACCGGACCAAATCAAAGTAATAGTAAGAGTAAGTAATAGTATGCTGTCCTTCATTGTAAGATGATTCGAATACATAAATAAAGCCATCTTCCTGCTGTTGTAGAGCCTTGCTGAGAGAGTATTTGGAGCACTCTGTACAGGTTTGATATCCTTTGTAAGGAATGATCTCCTTACCACAGACATGGATGATGGTAACATGAGGATAGAGTAAAGAAGCTATGTGTTTAATCTGTAGATCTGTGAGAGACGAAGAAATGGTGACGCTGAAACACGAGGTGTGGCAGCGATCACTTATTTCCAAAAGAGACATTGGTAGGGTGAGAAATTCCATACTTTACCCAGGCATACAGATTACACTGCACAGGACAAGCACTCGACAAGATCAACTTGAACACGGTCAGCATTATTTGAACTTAGAGAGTCCTTTCATCAGTCTAACGTGGCATTCCTAATACTTTATATACCTAAATTAACTCTCCCCATGTTATTGTGCAGCCGACGTGTGCACCCGTACTAAATGCCATGTTGCTCACAATCCCCAACAGCAGCCACAATATCTTCATTCTGCAACAGGGAGCAATTCCCACCAGCTTCTGCCCTACATAGAGAACACCAGGCTGGCTTCTCGGAGATGAAAGATGCCTTCTTGAGAATTCACACAAGGCTTCTCTCCTCACCACTAGAAAACCACGTTAAAGTCCCACGTGTGTATCTTAAGCAATGGAGCCACGAGGAACAACGTGGAGAAGTCGGTCTGTGCAGCCTCTGCTCCACTTGGTCATCATGTTAGAGCATCGATTTGGAGACAGTGAGGATCGCCGATGCTGGAGATCAGAGTAGAGAGTGGATTTCTGGAAAAGCACAGCAGGACAGGCAGCATCCGAGGAGCAGGAGAATTGATGTTTCGGGCATAAGCCATTCATCAGGAATTAGCATCAATTACCTCATTCTGTCCCTGTGTAAGTGCTTTGAGGGTGAATGGCCTCTTACTGTTCCTGTGAAAGTGACTCAAGTGGCTGAATGGCCTCATCCCATTGCTGTGTTAGTGACCCAAGGGATTGAATGGCTTCTTCCTCGTCCAATTGAACAGGACCAAGGGCCTAACTGGGTTACTCCTGGTTTCTGTTTGACACCTCGATGTACTGACAAGTGTGATGGTGCTGCAGCTTTAAGAGGTTATTTTGTCCGGGTTTCTTATAAGAGAGAGATTGAACAATTGTTACCAAGCTGGTTAGTTAAGACCACTTGAGTAAACAGCTAGGGAGGACTTATGTTTATTTTAATGCAGCCTGAATGGGTGTGGCCAGCTCTCATATATTAGGATCACTGGGTTTTGGTTTCTCAGTGACATCAGAAACTATTGGGGTCTCCACCGAGTTGGAAGTTTCAGTGACTATCTCCTGGCTGCTACTTTCTCTGAATTTTCTCTTGCTGCTGTTTTTAATTCCTGGATTGGAGAAATAATTGTGACAATCTGTTTCTGAATTTTCCTTTCTGCCAGGGCTGTGTTTATGGGATTTTCCTATATTGGAACAGTTCATTAGTAATAGTTCCGAGATCTATTATACTGTTAACTTCTCTAATAGAATTACATGATTCTAAATTCCTCTTTCTTTGGTTTCATTTTCTCTTTCGTGTTTAAGTAGATGGTGTTTTGCTTCACACCGAGTAGTTTGACCAGTCACATTGCATCTGGAACAGGCACTTGACATTTCCTTTAAAATAAGAAAACATTAGAATCTACGCTACCGCCTTCAAATATTGTCGAGGGGCTCTGGTGTGGACCATCACACTAGACTCCTTCTCTTCCTGAGTAATAGGCTGGAGGCACTGAATGGGCCGTCCCTGTTCTTCTCCAATAGTGTCAATGGGCTGAATGGCTTCCTCATATTCCTGTGAAACCAGCGTGAGGTGCTGAATGAACACTTGTTTTACTGTGGCAATGTGCAGTGTCAGGCAGTGCTGTTACATGAATGTTACGGACACTTTAACAGCACAAGTCTCAATGGAGTCTGGATCCTGCTAGTTACAGACAAAGACTAGTTCAGGAGCTGACGGGGGACAAAATGTTCTGAACATTGAGGAATCTTCAGCGACCATCCCCACTTCTGATCTTATGGTGGGGAGGGTGGGGGCGGGGAGACATTGATGAAGCAGCTGAAGCTGTTTGTGAAGAGGAAGCTACCCTGAGGATCTCCCACAGAGCTGACCCAGGACTGAGATGATGAACATCTTCCTTTGTGCCATGTTTGACTCCAAACACTGGAGAGTTTACTCTGATTCTCATTAAGTTCAGTTTTGTTAAGCTCCTTGATGTCAACAGAAGTCAACAGAAGCCTTGATATCAGGGTCAGTCCATTTTACCTGAACCCTTGTGACAACCTCTTTTGTTCATATCAATAAGCCATGATATAGGAGCCGCAAGTGTTTTCTTCAAACAGGTAGTATTGAATGTCAGGATTTCTCTCCTCAAGGGTGTTCGGGGAGCTAGATGACTGAACGTATTTGAAGAGGAGGTAGATGGAAATTGACCTGTCAGAGAGTTGAGGGCTATGAAGAATTGGATATGAAAGAGGATTTAAGACGAAGAGCAGATCAGTCATGATCTTAAAGGCAGGGCAAGGCAGGCTTGGAGGGTGAACAACATGCTCCTGTGTCTGATGTTCTCCCATTCTGTTCTTGGAAAGTTAGTGGTTGTTATTTTCATGAATGTTCTGTTATTGAATGTTGCAGACAGGGAGACCAGAGGATTTTGTGAGCCATCCCTGAGTGAGGTATGGGGGCTGGATTCACACTGAATCTGGGTGTACAACATGACCAACAAATGAAGCACAAGTTGCAGAGAGGGGAAGCTCTGTGAAGAGAGATGAGGGGTCTCTTTCGTACCCAGCCTGGGTTTTCCAATTCCCAATTCACTTTAAACCGTGTGGGACAGTACTGAGGGGCTGAAATGTCTCCTGTGTTTCTGTGCAACAGGTTATAGGAGTAAGTAGCCTCCAACTGTTCCTGTCTAGCAGGTTTGAGGGGCTGAATGGAACACAGGAACATGGGACTGAGGAGCAGGAGTGGGTCATTAGATACTTTGAGCCTTCTCCACCAGGCACTAAAATTGTAGCTGATCAGGTTGTGGTCTCAGCTCCACTTTGTTGTCTGCGTCCCATTGTGCATGACTCACTTCTTTGTCAAATATTTAACTCACGCAGCTTTCAATCAATGTGAACATAGAGACACGATAACCTTCCACTGAAGAGAATTCCGACTTGAAAGGTCCTTTCAGAATTATTCGTCGTCCCTCTTATAGAATCAGAGAGTCATGCAGAATGGAAACAGACCTGTTAGTCCAATCTGTTCACTCCGATCAGATATCAAATCTGATTTAGTCCCATTTGCCAGCATTTGGCCAATATTCCTCCTGTGATTGTACCCGCCTTGACCACTTCCTCTGAATGCACTTTCTGTGCACACACCACTCTCTGTGTGAAATATTTACCTTCAGGTCCCTTCTAAATCATTCGCCCTCTCCCCTCCAACCTATACTGTCTTGTTCTGGACTCCCCTATCCTTGGGAGCAGAACATTGCTGTTCAGAATATCTATGCCCCTGATGATTTTATAAACCTCTATCATGTTGCCTCTCAACCTCTGACACTCCGGGGGAAACACCGCAACGTGATCAGCCTCTCCCTATAGCTCAAACCTCCAGTCCTGGAACATCCGTGTAAATCATTTCTGCAGAAAACCGAGTTGTACGCAGTATTCTTAAATTTTCCTCACCAACGTCATGTACAGATACAACATACCACCACAACTCCAACATACCACTACAACTCCTATACTCAATGCTCTGACTGATTAAGGCAAATGTGCCAAATGTGTTCAGCACCACTCTCTCTACCTGCGACTCACTGCTACAGGTAATCATGTACGTAAACATCAGAAAGTTAACATGATGGTAGTGCCAGCAGATAGGAGGACCAGTGATACATTAATAATTATTGAGATTAGATTGTGTTGGGAACATGAGCTTAACATGTCAGGAAGTGAAATCAAATCAATAGGTTCAGGGTGGTTTATGTACAAAATAACAGATAGCCTGTAGTGAGTTACAGACTGGAATTGAATCGAGGGGTTCAGGGTGGTTTATATACAGAATAACAGATAGCCCACAGTGAGTTACAGCCTGGAATCTAATCGAGGGGTTCAGGGTGGTTTATTTATAGAATAACAGATAGCCTGGAATGTGTTACAGGTTGGAACCGAATCGAGGGTTTTAGGATGGTTTATGTACAGAATAACAGACGCCATGCAGTGAGTTAAAGTCTGGAATCTAATCGAGGAGTTCAGGGTGATTTATATATGGAATACAGATAGCCTGGAGTGTGTTACAGATTGGAAACTAATCGAGGGATTTAGGATGGTTTATGTACAGAATAACAGATGCCCTGGAGTTAGTTACAGCCTGGAATCTAATCGAGGGGTTCAGGGAGTTTTAGATATAGAATAACAGATAGCCCGGAGTGAGTTACAGACCGGAATCTAATCGAGGAGTTCAGGGTCGTTTATATACAGAATAACAGATAGCCCAGAGTGAGTTACAGCCTGGAATCTAATCGAGGGATATGTTAACCTTTTTATGTGAAATAACTTGTAACTGGGAGTGAGTCACAAAGTGTACTATTGGCCAACTGGTTTCAAATCTTGACTCACATAAGCATAATGCAGTCACAAACTACACAACTTTACTGACTCCCAACTTTCCTTGTTTGAGGACTATCCTCCTCTGTTTTCCCCTTTCACTGAAAGTATTAATATACCTTTTATACTGCACTGCCATTCTGGTTACAGTGCTACCTATCTCTCACTGTCTCATTTATCTTCAATCCTGTTGAAAGATACTTAAACCAACAGACACACAAAGTTCCAGAAAGAGCTTTGTTCAATTGCAGGTGCATTATTTTCTTTTATTTGTAGATAACACACAATTTGAACCCACAAATTGGTTTATATGCAGAATAACAGGTAGCCCTGAGTGAGTTATAGAGTCATAGAATCATAGAGATATACAGCAAGGAAACAGACTCATTGGTCCAACCTGTCAATGCCGACTAGATGTCCCAACCCAATCTAGTTCCACCTGGCAGCACCTGGTCCTTGTCCCTCCAAACCCTTCCTATTCATATACTCATCCAAATTCGTCTTAAATGTTACAATTGTACCAGCCTCCACCACTTCCTCTCGCAGCTCACTCCATACATGTTCCACCTTCTGCGTGAAAAAGTTGTCCATTAGGTCTCTTTCATATCTTTCCCCTCTCAAACTATACCTATGCCCTCTAGTTCTGGACTCCCTTACCCCATGGTAAACCTCGATAATTTCACCCCTCAGCCTCCGACACTCCAGGGAAAACAACCCCAGACTGTTCAGCCTCTCCCTGTAGCTCAAATCCTCCAACCCTGGCAACATCCTTGTAAATCTTTTCTGAACCCTTTCAAGTTTCACAACATCTTTCCGATAGGAAGGAGACCAGAATTGCACGCAATATTCCAAGAGTGACCTAACCAATGTCCTGTATAACCGCAACATGACCTCCCAACGCCTGTACTCGGTACTCTGACCAATAAAGGAAAGCATACCAAACGCCTTCTTCACTATCCTATCTACCCGCGACTCCACTTTCAAGGAACTATGAACCTGTGCCCCAAGGTCTCTTTGTTCAGCAACACACTCTAGGACCTTACCATTAAATGTAGAAGTCCTGCTAAGATTTGCTTTCCCAAAATGCAGCACCTCGCATTTATCTGAATTAAACTCCATCTGTCACTTCTCAGCCCATTGGCCCATCTGGTCCAGATCCTGTTGTAATCTGAGGAAACCCCCTGCAATTTTGGTGTCATCTGCAAACTTACTAACTGTACCTCTTATGCTCGCATCCAAATCATTTATTAAAATGACAAAAAGTAGAGGGACCAACACTGATCCTTGTGGCACTTCACTGGTCACAGGCCTCCAGTCTGAAAAGCAACCCTCCACCACCACCCTCTGTCTTCTACCTTTGAGTCAGTTCTGTATCTAAATGGCGACTTCTCCCTGTATTCCATGACATCTAACCTGCTAATCAGTCTCCCATGGGGAACCTTGTCGAACGCCTTACTGAAGTTCATATGGATCACATCTACTGCTCTGCCCTCATCAATCTTCTTTTTTACTTCTCCAAAAAACTCAATCAAGTTTGTGAGACATGATTTCCCACACACAAAGCCATGTTGACTATCCCGAATCAGTCCTTGCCTTTCCAACTTCATGTACATTCTGTCCCTCAGGATTCCCTCCAACAACTTTCCCACCGCCGAGGTCAGGCTCACCGGTCTATAGTTCCCTGGCTTGTCTTTACCGCCCTTCTTAAACATTGGCACCATGTTTGCCAACCTCCAGTCTTCCAGCATCTCACCTGTGACTAGCAATGATACAAATATCTCAGCAAGAGACCCAGCAATCACTTCTCTAGCTTCCCACAGAGTTCTCAGGTACACCTAGAACATAGATAGAACATAGAACAATACAGCACAGAACAGGCCCTTCGGCCCACGATGTTGTGCCGAACTTCTATCCTAGATTAAGCACCCATCCATGTACCTATCCAAATGCCGCTTAAAGGTCGCCAATGAATCTGACTCTACCACTCCCTCGGGCAGCGCATTCCATGCCCCCACCACTCTCTGGGTAAAGAACCCACCCCTGACATCTCCCCTATACCTTCCACCCTTCACCTTAATTTTATGTCCCCTTGTACCCGGGGAAAAAGTTTCTGACTGTCTACTCTATCTATTCCTCTGATCATCTTATAAACCTCTATCAAGTCACCCCTCATCCTTCGCCGTTCCAACGAGAAAAGGCCGAGAACTCTCAACCTATCCTCGTACGACCTACTCTCCATTCCAGGCAACATCCTGGTAAATCTTCTCTGCACCCTCTCCAAAGCTTCCACATCTTTCCTAAAGTGAGGCGACCAGAACTGCACACAGTACTCCAAATGTGGCCTAACCAAAGTCCTGTACAGCTGCAACATCACCTCACGACTCTTGAATTCAATCCCTCTGCTAATGAACGATAATACTCCATAGGCCTTCTTACAAACTCTATCCACCTGAGTGGCAACCTTCAAAGATCTATGTACATAGACCCCAAGATCCCTCTGTTCCTCCATCTGACCAAGAACCCTACCATTAACCCTGTATTCCGCATTCTTATTTGTTCTTCCAAAATGGACAACCTCACACTTGGCAGGGTTGAACTCCATCTGCCACTCCTCAGCCCAGCTCTGCATCATATCTAAGTCCCTCTGCAGCCGACAACAGCCCTCCTCACTCTCCACAACTCCACCTATCTTTGTATCATCTGCAAATTTACTGACCCACCCTTCGACTCCCTCCTCTAAGTCATTAATAAAAATTACAAACAGCAGAGGACCCAGAACTGATCCCTGCGGAACTCCACTTGTAACTGGACTCCATGCTGAATATTTACCATCTACCACCACTCTCTGACTTCGACCGGTTAGCCAGTTTTCTATCCAATTGGCCAAATTTCCCTCTCTCCCATGCCTCCTGACTTTCCGCATAAGCCTACCATGGGGAACCTTATCAAATGCCTTACTAAAATCCATGTACACTACATCCACTGCTCTACCCTCATCCACATGCTTGGTCACCTCCTCGAAGAATTCAATAAGACTTGTAAGGCAAGACCTACCCTTCACAAATCCGTGTTGGCTGTCCCTAATCAAGCAGTGTCTTTCCAGATACTCGTAAATCCTATCCCTCAGTACCCTTTCCATTACTTTGCCTACCACAGAAGTAAGACTAACTGGCCTGTAATTCCCGGGGTTATCCCTATTCCCTTTTTTGAACAGGGGCACAACATTCGCTACTCTCCAGTCCCCTGATCAGGTCCTGGGGATTTATCCACCTTTAACCGTTTCAAGACATCCAGCACTTCCTTCTCTGTTTCTCTCGACATTTTGCAAGATGTCACCATCGATTTCCCTACAGTCTATATCTTCCATATCCTTTTCCACAGTAAATACTGATGCAAAATATTCATTCAATATCTCCCCCATTTTCTGTGGCTCCACTCAAAGGCCGCCTTGCTGATCTTAGAGGGGCCCTATTCTCTCCCTAGTTACCCTTTGGCCTTAATATATTTGTAAAAACACTTTGAAATCTCCTTAATTCTATTTGCTAAAGCTATCTCATGTCTGCGTTTTACCCTCCTGATTTCCCTCTTAAGTATACTCCAACTACCTTTCTACTCTTCTAAGGATTCACTCGATCTATCCTGTCTATACCTGACATATGCTTCCTTCTTTTTCTGAATGAAACTCTCAATTTCTTTAGTCAGCCAGCATTCCCTATAACTACCAGCCTTCCCTTTCAACCCTGACAGGAGGTTACTGCCTGGAATCTAATTGCAGGGTTCAGAGTAGTTTATATACAGAAGAACAGATAGCCTGGAGTGAGTGACAGCCTGGAATCGAATCGAAGTGTTCAGGGTGGGTTATATTAGATTACTTACAGTAGTGGAAACAGGCCCTTCGGCACCAACAAGTCCACACCACCCCGCTGAAGCGTAACCCTCCCATACCCCTACATCTACATTTACCCCTTACCTAACACTATGGGCAATTTAGCAAGGCCAATTCACCTGGCCTGCACATCTTTGGACTGTGGGAGGAAACCGGAGCACCCGGAGGAAAGCCACGCAGACACGGGGAGAACGTGCAAACTCCACACAGTCAGTCGCCTGAGGCGGGAATTGAACCCGGGTCTCAGGCGCTGTGAGGCAGCAGTGCTAACCACTGTGCCACCGTGCCGCCCACTATACAGAATAACAGAAAGCCCGGAGTGAGTTACAGTCTGGAATCGAATCGAGGGGTTCAGGGTGGTTTATATATAGAATAACAGACAGCCTGGAGTGAGTGACAGCCTGGAATCGAATCGAGGTGTTCAGGGTGGGTTATATACAGAATAACAGATAGCCCAAAGTGAGTTACAGCCTGGAATCTAATCGCAAGGTTCAGGGTGGTTTATATATAGAATAACAGAAAACCCGGAGTGAGTTACAGCCTGGAATCGAATCGAGGTGTTCATGGTGGTTTATATACAGAATAACAGATAGCCCGGAGTGAGTTACAGCCTGGAATCTAATCGAGGGGTTCAGGCTGGTTTATGTGCAGAATAACAGATACCCCGGACTGAATTACAGCCTGGAATGTAATTCAGGGGTTTAGGGTTGTTTATATATAGAATAACGGATAGCCCAGAGTGAGTTACAGCCTGGAATCTAATTGAGGGGTTCAGAGTGGTTTATATACAGAATAACAGATAGCCCGAAGTGAGTTACAGCCTGGAATCTAATCGAGGGATTCAGAGTGGTTTATACACAGAATAACAGATATTCTGGGGTGTGTTACAGCCTGGAATCTAATCGAGGGGTTCAGGCTGGTTTATGTGCAGAATAACAGATACCCCGGACTGAATTACAGCCTGGAATGTAATTGAGGGGTTTAGGGTTGTTTATATATAGAATAACGGATACCCCGGAGTGAGGTACAGCCTGGAATCAAATCGAGGTGTTCAGGGTGGGTTATATACAGAATAACAGATAGCTCAGAGTGAGTTACGGCCTGGAATCTAATCGAGGGGTTCAAGGAGGTTAGTATACAGAATAACAGATAGCCCGAGGTGTGTTACTGCCTGGAATCTAATCAATGTCTGTTCACTTTAAGATAGGATGGGTTTTGCTGAATCGAAAGTACAGCCACAGATGCCAGCTCAAGGTCAGACTGTTCCAAATGTAACAATTAGCTGAGAAATGGAAGCTTGAGTTTTGGTTGCTGTTTTGACAGCAATTCAAATGCAATCAAAGACTTTAAATAATGCTCAGAATATCCGAAGCCAATGGAATTTGAATATTATTGTTCGTACGCCTGGAAATCAATCAAATTATGAGAATTCTGGTATCATGGGAAGTAAATAAACCCAGCATTTTGAAATTAGAGGGAGAGCCACTGCCATCCAACAGCAGATTAACTGCTGTAGAGCAGGAGTGCTAACTGGCCATCTCAAACACTTTCTATCAAAGACACACGTTCATGTCAAACCTACTTGCATTAAAAAAAAATGACCCAGGGAGATTAGCAGCTGAAACAGTGAACACAGCGGGGAAGCGCCAGAGACCTGGGTTCAATTCCCGCCTCAGGCGACTGACTGTGTGGAGTTTGCACGTTCTCCCCGTGTCTGCGTGGGTTTCCTCTGGGTGCTCCGGTTTCCTCCCACAGTCCAAAGATGTGCAGGTCTGGTGAATTGGCCATGCTGAATTGCCCGTAGTGTTAGGTAAAGGGTAGATGTAGGGGTATGGGTGGGTTGCGCTTCGGCGGGTCGGTGTGGACTTGTTGGGCCGAAGGGCCTGTTTCCACACTGTAAGAAATCTAATCTAAAGATAGACACTGTGTGGTCTTGAGATTGTAGCGTTTAATATGTGGGTTTTTGGAACAGCATATTTTTACAGAGTTGGAGTCAGATAGTAAGTAGCTAAGAAAAGAGGGGCTTGTATTTGCGAATAGTTTTTGTCTAGTGTTCACTATTAAAGTTAAGAAACTAACTTGCTAAATTTTGTTTAAATAGTGGAAAGTAGGAGATCGGTGTCACTCATATGTTAACAGATTACGATGTGAGGTGAGCTTTTCTGGGTGTTTGGTTTTAATTAACAAAGGGGTTTGACTCCACCTTGTAAATGTCCATTTATACTAACCCCATTTCCCTGCAGTTGGCCCATATCCTTCTAGTCCTTTCCTATCCACATATTTATCCAAATGCTTTTGAAATGTTGTTAATGTACCCCCCTTAGCCACATCTTCTGGCAGCTCAACCACGTACCAGCCATTTATGTAAATAAGTGGTCCCTCAGGTTCCCTTTTATTTCTTCCCCTTTAAACTTAAACTGATCCCCTCTCGTCCTCGATTCTCTAAACTTTGGAAAAGACTGAGAGCATTCACCCTATCCATATCCTTCATGATCTTATACAGCTCTATAAGGTCCCCCCTCAGTCTCCTACACGCTAAAGAAAATGTCCTAGCTTGTCCAACCTCTCCCAATAACTCAGACCATTGGGTCCTGGCAATGTCCTTGTAAATTTCTCCTGCACTCTTTCTAATTTCATTTCTAATCCGTCCCATAACAAGTTGACAAAACTGAACACAATACTCCTAGTGCAGCCTTACCAAAGTCCTGTGTAACTGCAACATAAATTGCCAACTTCTATACTCAATGTCCTGCCTGACGAAGGCCAGTGTGTCAAAAGCCTTCTTCACTGCCCTGTCTACCTGTGACTCCACTCTCAGGGCACCTGAATTCCAAGGTCTCTCTGCCCACTACACCCCTTAAGGCCCACCCATTCACCGTGAAACTCCTACCTTGATTTGAGATTCCAAAATGCAAGACCTCATACATCTATATTAAATTCCATTTGCCATTTCTCAGCCCACTCGCCCACCTGATTAAGGTTCTGCTGCAATTTCTGATAAACTTCCTCACTGATCATGCTCCCACTTATTTTAGTGTCATTTGCAAACTTACTAATCATACCTTGTACATTCTCAACCAAATCATAGATAACAAACAGCAATGGACCCAACCTCCAGTCTGACAAACATTCTTCCGCTAAACCCTCTGCTTCCTACCATCAACCCAACTGTGTATCCAATTGGCCAGTTCCTCCAGTATTCTACGTGATGGAACCTTCCAGAGCAGCCTGCCATGTGGAGCCTTATCAAAGGCCTTACTGAAATCCATAGAGACTACGTTTATCGCTCTGCCCTCATCAACATTCTTGGTCACTTCACCAAAGGACTGTAAGAAATTTGGCAGGCATGATCTCCCAATCCCAATTTTATGCTGACCGGTCTGAATCAAATCCTGTGTGAGTAATGGGTGCAGTCAATGATATGCTGTCCTTCATTGTAAGATGATTCGAGTACATAAGTAAAGCTACCTTTCTGCTGTTGTAGAGCCTTGCTGAGGGAGCATTTGGGGCACTCTCTACAGATTTGATCTCCTTTGTAAGGAATGATCTCCTTACCACAGACACGGGTGATGGTAACATGAGGAATGAGTGAAGAAGCTGAGTGTTTAATCTGTAGAGCTGTGAGAGACGAAGAAATTGTGATGCTGAAACACGAGGAGTGGCAGCAATCACTTATTTTCAAAATGACATTGACAGGAAGAGAACTTTACCCAGGATTAATTGATCTGATTTATTGTCACATGTACCTCAGTACAGGGAAACACTTTATTTATGAGCAGTGGAGGAAGATCATAGTAAACATGGCCAGACAGATCATAGGGTGGAAATAGACTTGGAAAGAGTAAGGCACACAGGTTACACTGCACAGGACATGCACTAGACAAGGTCAACATGAACAAGATCAGCATTATTTGAACTTAGAGAGTCCATTCATCAGTCTAACGTGACTTTCCTAATAGTTTATATGCCTAAATTAACTCTCCCCATATTATTGTGCAGTTGGTGTGTGAACCCTGTACTGAACGTCAGGTTGCTCACAATCCCCAACAGCAACCACAATACCTTCCATCTGAAAACCACGTTAAAGTCCCACATGTGTATCATGAGCAACGGAGCCACAAGGAACAACGTGGAACAGTCTGTCTGTGCAGCTTCTGCTCCACTTGTTCATCATGTTCGAGCATCATTTAGGAAACACTTAAGACTGCGGATGCTGGAGATCAGAGTAGAGAGTCGATTGCTGGAAAAGCACAGCAGGTCAGGCAGCATCCTTGAAGCAGGAGAATGACGTTTTGGGCATAAGACATTCATCAGGAATCAGCATCAATTACCTCATTCTGCCCCCGTGTAAGTGCATTGAGGTGGGAGTGGCCTCCTACTGTTTCTGTGTAAGTGGCTCAATGGACTGACTGGCTTCTTCCTCGTTCAATTTGACAGGGCCAAGGGCCTGATTGAGTTACCCCTGGTTCCTGGTTGACAGCTCGATGTACTGACAAGTGTGATGGTGCTGCAGTTTTAAGAGGTTATTTTGTCCGGGTTTCTGTTAAGAGAGAGATTGAACGATTGTTACCAAGCTGGTTAGTTAAGATCACTTGAGTAAACAGCTAACGAGGCCTTGGGTTTATTTTAATGCAGCCTGAATGGGTGTGGCCAGCTCTCACAGATTAGGATCTCTGGGTTTTGGTTTCATCAGAAACTATAGGGGTCTCCACAGAATTGGAAGCGTCAGTGAATGTCTCCTGATTGCTACTCTCTCTGAATTTTCTCTTGCTGCTGTTTTTAATTCCAGGATTGGAGAAATGATTGTGACATTCTGTGTCTGAATGTTTCTTTTTGCCAAGGGCTGTGTTTATGGGATTTCCCTATATTGGAACAGTTCATTAGTAATAGTTCCTAAATCTATTATTCTGTTAACTTGGCCAATAGAATTACGTTATTCTAAATTCCTCTTTCTGTGGTATTATTTCTTCTTTCGTGTTGAAATAGATGGTGTTTTGCTTCACACCGAGTAGTTTGACCAGTCACATTGCATCTGGAACAGACACTTTACATTTCCTTTAAAATAAGAAAACATAAAAGTCTCGGCTATTGCCATCAAATATTTTCGAGGTGCTCTGGTGTGGTCCATCACACCAGACTCCTTCTCTTCCTGAGTAATAGGCTGGAGGCACGGAATGGGCTATCCCTGTTCATCTCCAATAATGTCAATGGGATGAATGGCTTCCTCATAATCCTGTGAAACCAGCGTGAGGTGCTGAATGAACTCTTATTTTACTGTGGCAATGTGCAGTGCCCGCCAGTGCTGTTACATGAATGTTACGGACACTTTAACAGCACACGCCTCAATGGAGTCTGGGTCTTGCTGCACACGGACACAGACCAGTTCAGGAGCTGACAGGTGACAAAACGTTCTGAACATTTTGGAATCTTCAGCGACCATCCCCACTTCTGATCTTATGGTGGGGAGGGTGGGGACGGGGAGACATTGATGAAGCAGCTGAAGATGTTTGTGAAGAGGAAGCTACCCTGAGGATCTCCCACAGAGTTGACCCCGGACTGAGATGATGAACATCTTCCTTTGTGCCATGTTTGACATCAAACACGGGAGAGTTTACTCTGATTCCCATTAAGTCCAGCTCCTTGATGTCAACAGAAGGCAACCATTGCCTTGATATCAGGGCCAGTCATTTTTACCTAAACCTCAACCTCTTTTGTTCATATCAATAAGCCATGATATCGGAGCAGCACGTGTATTCTTCAAACAGGTGAATTTGTATGTCAGGGTTTCTCTTCTCAAGAGTGTTCGGGAAACTAGATGACTGAAAGTATTTGAAGAGGAAATAGATGGATATTGACCTGTCAGAGAGTGGAGGGCTATGAAGAATTGGGTATGAGAGAGGATTTGAGGCCAGGAGCAGATCAGCCATGATCTTAGTAAAGGCCAAGACAGGTTTGGGGAGTGAACAACATGCCCCTGTTTCTGATGTTCTTACATTCTGTTATTGGAAAGTTAGTGGGTGTTATCTTTATGGATGTTCTGGTATTGCATATTGCAGTAAGGGAGACCAGATGATTTTGTGAGCCATCTCTGGGTGAGGTATGTGGGCTGTATTCACAGTGAATCTGGGTCTACAACATGACCAACAAATGGAGCACAAGCTGCAGATAGGGGAAGCTTTCTAAAGAGAGATGACAGGCCTCTTTCATACCCAACCTGGATTTTCCAATTACATTTCCCAAATCACCTCAAAGCATGTGTGGCAGTTTTGAGGGACTGAATTGTCTCTGGTTCTGTGCACCTGGTTATAGCAGTAAGTGGCCTCCAACTGTTCCTGTCTAGCAGGTTTGAGGGGCTGAATGGAACACAGGAACATGGGACTGAGGAGCAGGAGTGGGTCATTAGATACTTTGAGTCTTCTCCACCAGGCAGTAAGATTCTGGCTGATCAGGTTGGGGTCTCAGCCCCACTTTCCTGTCTGTATCCCATTATCCGTGACTCACTTCTTTGTCAAATATTTAACTAACGCAGCTTTCAATCAATGTGAACATAGAGGCACGATAAACTTCCAGAGAAGAGAAGTACGACTTGAAAGGACCTTACAGAATTTTTCATCATCCCTCTTATAGAACCAGAGAGTCATGCAGAACGAAAGCAGACCCGTTAGTCCAATCTGTTCACTCCGATTAGATATCAAATCTGATCCAGTCCAATTTGCCAGCATTTGGTAAATATCCCTCCTCTTTCAGATACTTCTTAAATGTGCGATTGTAACTGCCTTCACCACTTCCTCTGACAGCACTTTCTGTACACATCACTCTCTGTGTGAAACATTTATCTTCAGGTCCCTTCTAAATCAATCCCCCTCGCCTTCAACCTATGCCCTCTTGTTCTGGACTCCCCTATCCTGGAGAGCAGAACGTGGCTGTTCAGAATATCCATGCCCCGATGGTTTTATAACCTTCAGCCTCTGACACTCCAGGGGGAAACACATCAACCTAATCAACCTCTCCCTAAAGCTCAAACCTCCAGTCCTGGAACATACGTGTAAGTCATTTCTGCAGAAAACCGAGTTGTACGCAGTATTCTTAAAGTGGCCTCACCAACATCCTGTACAGATGCAACATACCAACACAACTCCTATATTCAATGCTCTGACTGATTAAGGCAAATGTGCCAAATGTGTTCTGCACCACACTGTCTATCTGCGACTCCACTTTCAAGGAACAATGCACCTGCAGCCCTATGCCCCTTTGTTTCACAACATGCCCCAGGACCTTACCATGAAGTATATAATGTCTGCCCTGATTTGCCTTCCCAAAATGCAAAGCTTCATATTTCTCTAAATTAAACTTCATCTGTTACTATTTGCCTCTTTATCCCATCTAATTGCGATCTTGTTGTACTCTGAGATAATCTACTACACCACCTTTTTGATGTCATCTGTATACTTACTAACTATGGCCCCAATATTCACATCTAAATCCTTTACATAAATGATGAAATGCAGTGAACTCAGTACTGATTCTTGCAGCACACTGCTGCTCACAAGCCTCCAGGCTGAAAAATATCCCTCTTCCTTCAAGCCATTTGTGACTAGCTTCTCCTGTATCCCACGTGACTGAAACTTACTAATCTGTCTACCAATCAGAATGAAATACTAGCTATGAAGAGAGGCTGAGTAGGTTAGGTTTATTTTCACTAGATAAAAGGAGATTGGGGGGGACCTGATTAAGGTTTGCAAAATCATGAAGGGTATAGCCAGGGTGGATAGAGACAAGCTTTTTCCCAGGGTGAAGGATTCAATAACGAGAGGTCGTGTTTTCAAGGTGAGAGGTGGAATGTTTAAGGGGGATACACGCGGTAAGTACTTCACACAGAGGGTGGTGGGCGTTTGGAATGCGTTGCCAGCAGAGGTGGTAGAGGCAGGCACGGTCGATTCATTTAAGATGCGTCTGGACAGATGCATGAGGAGGTGGGGAGCAGAGGGATACAAATGCTTAGGAATTGACTGACAGATTTAGACAGTACATTTGGATCGGTTCAGGCTTAGAGGGCGATGGGCCTGTTCCTGGGCTGTAAATGTTCTTTGGTCTTTGTTCTTTAAATGAACACCTTGCTGAAGTCCATATAGACAATGTTTACCAAACTGCCTTCATCAATCTTCTTTGTCACCTCTTCAAAAAAACTCAACCAAATTAATGACACATGATTTCCCATGCAGAAAGCTATGTTGTCTACTCCGATCAGCCCTTGCCTTCCCAAATGTATGTAAATCGTGTCCCTCAGAATCCCCTCCAACAACTTACCCACCATTGACATCAGGCTCACGGGTCTATAGTTCCCCGGCTTTTTGGGTCACTGTTTCCTTTTCTCGTCCCACTCCTCCACTGCTCGCAATAAATGTTAAATGTAACCAGGCTTGTGATATGACAGATAATATCGCTCTCAGACTGGGTCAGGATCAGTTTTAGGAACAAGTCAGACTAGTTTCTTTAATCTGCTAAAACAGCATGTTTATGATCCAGAGCAATGTTACTCAAACTATGATGGAAAGATGAATGGCAAACTGTTTGGGTATTGCAATTATATAATCAATATTTCCCTTTCTAAAAATGCTGATAGACGCATACACACACACACAAAATCTCTGCAATTTTAATTTGAAAGAACTTGGTCCAAATATAATTGGAACTCATGACAAAGGAAAAATTGTGAGATTATCCAAAACGTTATTCTGCTTCTGAAGATATTGTACTCACACAAGCTGCTACCAATGGGATTTCATCCTGGGATAGTTTAGATTTGGCTGAATTCCCTTTGCTTTAGGCAGTGAGTAGATTCCAGTGAATTCTGGTCAGGTTCACCCAAAGGGTAGCACAGTGGTTAGCACTGCGGCCTCACAGCACCAGGGACTTGGGGTCGATTCCAGCCTTGGGTGACTTGTCTGTGTGGAGTTTGCAGATTCTCCAGTCTGTGTGAGCTTCTAATGGGTGATCCAGTTTCCTACCACAAACTGTGTATGTTCGGTGGATTGTTCATGCTAAATTGTCTGTAGTGTTCAGGAATTTCTAGGTTATGTGCAATAGTCAGGGGTAAATATAGGGAAATTGGTTGGGAAGGTTGGTATGGACTTGTTGGGTCGAAGGGCCTGTTTCCACACTGCAGGGATTCCATAAAAATAAGAACGGTAACGATGACTGTAGAGGTTTTGTTTAGCTCGCACACATTGCTGTGATGAGGAACAATGAAGGAGAGAGAGTGCAATAGGCCATTCCTTCTCAGGCAGATTACATTTTCTCCCTGTCTGAGTTGAATCACACAGTAATGTCATCCTCTCCCAAACTGGACCATGTGAGGTCTCCTTGTACATTGTCCAAACTGTGTCTCCATCACATTCCCTGTTCCATGTAGGTGCATCATTGCTGCTGTCATACACAGAGCAGAAAATGGTCTCGGTCAATTTGAAAATATGTTTATATGTCCCTGCGTCATTAAAAAATAAAAAAGTTTAATTTATTCAGAATACTTGTTTTAAACTGAATGCATTTTTTAAAGAAATACAGAAATTGCTGGAAAAGCCTTCCCAGGTCTCTCAGTACCCAGATGCTGTAGTTGTACCAGCCTCCACCACTTCCTCTGGCAGCTCATTCTATATGCACACCACCCTCTGTGTGAAATGGTGCCCTTTAAGCCTCCTCAAAACCTTTCCCCTCTCACTTTCCACCAATACCCTCTAGTTCTGGACGCCCCTAACCTGGGGAAAAACCCCTGACTACTCACCCTATCCATGGCCATTCTGATTTTATAAACCTTTACTGCTGCAAAATGTGACTCCAATCAACACGAATGGCAGTTCTTTCAGTCATCCTGGGCCGAAATTCTGAAATGCAATACTGACACCTCTTCCTTCTCCATCAGGTCACAATTCTAAATCCATTTTAGTCAGTTTGGTCAGATGTATCCTGAGACACTTCTGTGGGCTTTACACCGAGACCTTTGTGCCCAGAGGTAGGGACACTAGCATCACTCAGCAATACCCATAAAGCTGTAACAATATTCTCCTGTGTGTTTGTTCATCAGCCTGTCCTGACATGCTGTGACATACCTCTGCAACAGGCAGGACTTGAATCCAGGCCTTCTAGCCCAGAGCTAGGAACACTACCACTCAAGTTCAGGAATTGGAATCAAATCCAGAGCTCTGGCTCAGAAACAGGGACACGACCCACCACACTACCATACCCAGATTTTGGTCATATTTTGGTGCCCACTTTCAGCTCAGTGTGGATTTATTATTATCAGGTTCCCATTACTGAATTACAAACAACACTTTGTATTATTAAACAAATGCAAGGTATTTGTCTCAACTGTAAGATATTGAGTGGACGTGCTGTGCCATTGAAATTAACTATGACCATCTTTAATTGCTATTATCTGTAGTCTGCAATATTAAGGAAAGAAATCCTGCAGACACACTCTGCCCAATGAAGGGTCTCAAATAGATATTTATTACTGAACACCAGAGACGAAGGAAGAGCTTAATTTCTGACCCCAAAACACCGATCACTCTTACTCAACACTAACGTGCGACTCCCCTCTTCCTAAACCCATGAAATGACACCAGGCCGCTGATTACTGTCCAGCCTCTCCTCCCCACTGACTGTGTCTGCAATCTGTCCCTTCTCCCCCTAACCACACAAGGCAAACCAAGCTCAGGGTCTTTGTGAAAATCAAGACCGGAGTGTGCAGGCCTCCTGGAGAGGGATGGGTGTTTTAAAATTGAAGGGGGAGGGTGAGGTGGCAGTAATATCACTCATTGAGCTGAGGGGTGGCTGATGGAGTTTAGTTTCGATTAATGCGAGGTATTGCATTTGGTAAATCAAATAACAGCAGGACCTATACAATTAAAAGTAGAGCCTTTGGCAGTGCTGTAGTACAGAAACCTAGGCCGTCAGGTTTAATTCTTTAAAATTTGCCTCTTATATAGATAGTGTGGTTAAGAAGGTGTTTAACAGACATGTCATCATAGGACAGACCTTTGAGTATCGGAATTGGGATGTCATGTTGAGGTTGTACAGGACATTGGTGATGCTGAAAATGTGTTGCTGGAAAAGCGCAGCATGTCAGGCAGCATCCAAGGAACAGGAGAATCGACGTTTCAGGCATAAGCCCTTCTTCAGGAAGCCCTTGAAGAAGGGCTTATGCCCGAAACGTCGTTTCTCCTGTTCCTTGGATGCAGCTTGACCTGCTGCGCTTTTCCAGCAACACATTTTCAGCTCTAATCTACAGCATCTGCAGTCCTCACTTTCTCCAGGACATTGATGAGACCTCTTCTGGAATACTGTGTCCAGTCTGGTCACCCTGCCCGCTCATTCCATAGGCACACCACCCTCTGGGTGAAAAAGCTGCCCCTTAGGTCACTTATAAAAGTTCCCCTCTCACCTTAAACCTGTACCGTCTAGTTTTGGACTCCCCGTACCCTTAGAAAATACCTTGACTATTCATTTTGATATCACTGATGTTGATATTATTAAGCTGGAGAGGATTGAGAAGAGATTAACCTGGATGTTTCTGGGAAAGGAGGGATTGAGCTATAAGGAGAGGCTGGATCGACTGGGACTTTTTTCACTGAAGAATATGAGATTAAGCGGTAACTTTGCACAGGTTTATAAAATAATGAGGGTTATAGAGATGCTGAAGGGCTGATGTCTTCTCTAGAGTTGAGGATTCAAAACTGAGGGATTTTTAAGGTGCAAGGAAAAAAGATTTACGAAAGTCATGAGAGGTAATTATGTTAGACAGAAGCTGGCTTGTGTGTGGAATGAACTGCCAGAGGAAGTGGTGAAAGCAGGGACAGTTACACCGTTTAAAGGAAATTTAGATCAGTACATGGATCAGATCCGTTTGGATGGTGCTGTGAGCAGCTGCCCTCTCCCTCCCCAGCTCTGAATGAATCCCTGTTGGTTTTCACCCTCTGTCAATGCCTGTGCATGGCGTTGGGAGGCCAGCGGAGAGCGGCATTGCATCACTTTAAGCACCACAGAGACTGCCAGACCTGCCCCACACAGAGACACACAGATACACACACGGGGATGGTTAGAACACGGCGTGAAGCTCATCTGGTAATTTAAATGAAACATAAAGAAATACTCAATTCGCCTCGTAAACTGTTAAAATATGAGGGACAGATCTGCCAAATTCCACTGTTTAAATAAAAACATCAATTTATGTTTTCACTCTGAAAGTGAACATTTTACATGAACTATTCACAACTCTGAGACCCTCTTTCTCTTAACTGCTTATTAGCCGACTCCAGCTCTAAAGCAATATATTGTTTCTGGGTTTTCAATCCCCTCGTATCACAGGTGCTTGTAAGCTCTCAGTTCAGAACAGCATTCCCTCTCTCTTTCAACTTCATCACATTGTACCCTGATGAATATCGGTAAGTGGGACCTATCCGGATTTCTCTTGCTCTGTGGTTTGTCAATATTTCATTTGCTCCGTCTGGTGTGTGTCAGGATTTTTGTTGCTCCATTGACAGCATGTCATTATTCGACTTTGTCCATCGGAATATATCAGTATTTCACTTGCTCACACTCGTGTATTTGGGGCAGGATTTCAGTTGTTTCATGGGGACTGTGACACTTTCACAATCTCAATGTTTGTAGATGGCACCGAACCTGGAAGAACTCTGAAGTCTATGGGAGACAGTGTGGAACTCTAACAGGACAGTGACACGTTGGTGTAGTGTTCAGGTTTAAGGCAGATGGGGATCAGTGCAGAGCAGTGTGAGGTGATACACTTTGGTAGGAAAGACAACAAAAGACAGTTTAAAACAAGCTGTGCCATTATAAAGGCGCTGCAGGAGCAGAGAGCGTTGTGTGTATATGAGAACAGATTGTTGAAGATGTCAGGACAAGTGAGGAGAGCAGTAACTATCACAGATCAGTTTCAGTGTTTACAGGAGGAGGTGTAGGAGGGAGTCTCCGTGCTCCCTTCCTGGGAGGTGGTGGTGACGATGTGTTGTGAGCCCACCCTCCTGCCCACCGAGACCATGGGGATTCCATTTGTACCAGCTCGACACAAAAGGGAAATGGCAACAGGGCCACGGCTTCTAAGTTGCGCCAGGGGAAAACGGAGCTGCCAGTGGGTTTAAAGTGAGAATTGCCCTTCACTGAACATTGCTCCTTACTCAGTCGGTGGGACGTGGATGTTTCAGAATCTCCACACGAGGCGTCCCCGTCCTCTCCGGCTCGTACCAGGGTCCTCCCACATGGCAGGGGGAGGGGGGTGAGGGAACGGATATCGGGCACTCCACCACCCGGATTGGCCCTTTCTGTCCTATTCCAAGCTGTTTCTCCTGGAATGGGAGAAGGGGAGGGAGAGAGTGAGGGTGGGAGTGGGTGGTCCTGCTGTTAGTGTTAGTGTAGGTGGGGAGGGGGTCATGGTGAGGTGTCCGGAGGGATTCTTTCCACAGTGTTGTATCCCATGCAGTGTTATTAGTGTGGGGGTGAAATGGAGAGAGGGGGGAGAGAGAGAGAGGGAGAGAGAGACATAGAGACAGAGACAGTGAGAGTGGTGGACCATGAGCCTTGTTCGGGGGTCGGTGCTATAACAGATATACAGTGAGTGTGAGGGAGCAGAGAAAATACGGTGATCCTTATCCTGACAGAGCAGGGAAGGGTATTGATGCTTGTCCTGTATTGCTGGACATTTCTTCAGACCACAGATACTGCACTGAGCTGGGTGGTGAGTTCAGACCATGCTCGGGGGGTCTGGTGGTGTCGCCCCCTCTGGAAAGAGAAAGGTCCCCCTCTGGACTAGCCCATTCACCAGGCCGTCCGTGTCCCTGTCGACAAACCATGGTGTAATTGTCCCTTATCTGCCATGCTCGGGATAAACTGTGCAGGGCAGCTCCTATCAGAGAAAGCTCAACCGTGTGCCCAACGGCCTTTTAAAGATGGCGCCAGTGCCAGGGATCAGGGAATAGCCAGGGGCACCTGGGTGATGGTGAGTACCTCCAGCCATGATGGGTGGGAGAATCGGGCTGGTATTGAATGAGAGGGACACCATGGAGTGCGCTGGGTATTTAATGAGGTGAGTTCGATAAGATAGCACCAGGAAACTAGCTCGGTCTAGTGTAGATGATCCCTCTGTCACAGTCAATGAAAATGGCACTGAGACAAATCATTGTTAGATTTAGCTCAATGAGTCAAAGACTCTGCTGACCCTACGCCCAGATACAACGCTGCAGAACAAATACTCATCCAAAACTCTGCATCATCTGAACTCCCACCGATATCATGTTCACCTACCATTCCTGGAAACACTTATATTACAGGATGCTGTTAAAATGTTTTCATTTCAGCATTCTGAAACCTGGGAACACATCCTTCCATAACACTGTCTCTCAGTCTCCCCCTGTCTGTCTATTTCCCATACCCCTCCCATTTTTTATTGTTTAAACTGACTCCCCCTCCATCTCTGTCTCTCTCTGGCAGTGATGTTCAGGGCAACAATGGAGAGATGGAGCTGGAAATGGATGGGAGCTGCACATCCTGTCACTTCCAGCATGGGCTACAAGTTTCCCTACACTGGGCAGGGATCTAACGCAGTGTTACTGAGCAGTGCACTGGGGTGGTGTACACAGTCCTACATGCTGGGAGGGTAACTGCTCCTGGGTTACAGATTAATTCACGGGTGACCACTGCACAGGTTGCTGTGCTGGTCAGACTATCTGCAGTTTATAGATAATGCCCTGCTGTGGTCTGCACAGCTCCCCGTGCTGGACAGATATCTAGTCCGGGTTTATAGATCAATGCCCTGATCTGATCTGTGCAGTGTTTCACTCTGGACAGGTTGCTGGGTTGTACTGACACTGGCCTGGTCTGTACAGTGTTCCATGGTGACATTCCCCAGAACTTTTTGTCCCTGACATTCCATAACTGACATTCCCCGGAACGTTCTGTCACCGACATTCTATAACTGTCATTCCCCGAAACGTGCTGTCCCCAACATTCTATAACTGACATTCCCCGGAAAGTTCTGTCCCCGACATTCTATAACTGACATTCCCCGGAACGTTCTGTCCCTGACATTCTATAACTGACATTCCCTGGAACGTTCTGTCACCGACATTCTATAACTGCCATTGCCCGGAACGTTCTAACCCTGACTTTGTCTGTGAACGGCCGGACGTCAGTGAATTAAACAAATGATAAGATCCCGAGAGAAGAGATCCCGTTCTAGGGAGAAGGAGACACTGCTCCGAAGGCCCCTCAGGCAGTTAAAGGGGGGAATACGTTTTCCCTGCGTTTACATTTCTCCATGACACAGGATCGATCATAATTTAGACCAAAATACAGGAATTCCCAAACTCTGTTTGTTTTCAGGAAACTGGGAGAGAATCCTTCAGGACAGCAACGTTTCCACCCTCCGTATTAGGAACTGGGAAGGAGTGACCTGTGTCTGCTCTTGAGTGATCGAGTGTGTGGGAATATTCTAGAAACCATCTGTCCTTATGGATGTGTCTCTATGTGTTTGGGAAAGGAGGGTTTCTTGTGGTTTATGTCACATTTTTGTCAGTAATTCCGATCTTCCCATTTGTTATTCCAGCTCCAATTATTTTAATAAATCCCTGAATACAGGGACACATTTGAAAATCTCACTGGGTCCCCGATCAAACGGGTCCCTTTGCCTCCAGGCTGATGGATAATGGGTTTGTTTTCCTTCCTCACAGTTAACATAGTGACCATCTACGTCCTGCTTTATAAAGATTGTGGATTGTCTCCATGTGTCAGACGTTACCTGGGGGCCATGGCAGCGGCGGATCTCCTGGTCATTATCCTCGACCTGATCCTGAGACACATTCCCATTGTTTATTGGGAACAGTTTTATTTCCTGATGGACTCCGTCCACGTGTGTAATATTCACGGGGTCCTGCTTTATGCAGCTACGGACTGCGCTGTCTGGTTCACCGTCACTTTCACCTTTGATCGGTTTGTGGTCATTTGTTGCCAGAAGCTGAAAAGTAAATATTGCAGTGAGAAAACGGCGGCTGTGGTTCTGGGAGCAGTGACTGTGCTGAGCTGTTTAAAGAACATTTTCTGGTACTTTATGCTCACGGCTCAGTATCGGTTGCAGAACGCCCCCTGGTTTTGTGAGGTAACAGACGCTGTTGCATTCTCCATTGTGTGGGTCACAATCGAGTTCCTCCACCACAATTTAACCCCGTGTGTCCCATTTCTCCTGATTCTGCTGCTCAATGTTCTCACCGTCAGACACATTTTAGTGACCAGCAGAGCCCGCAGGAGACTCTGCACTCACACCAATGGGGACCCTCAGTCTGACACTGAAATGAGAAACCGAAAAAAATCCATCATTTTACTGTTTGTGATCTCGGCCAATTTCATCCTGTTATGGTCAACGTTCATGCTGTATTCTATATGGAGACGGCTGTGGGATATTGTGGATACCCCTGTGTCTCTCCATCCCTTTGTGCAGGAATTGGGCTTCATGCTGCAGCTCCTCAGTTGTTGCACAAACACCGCGATTTATGCCGTGACCCAGACTAAGTTCAGGCAGCAGCTGAAGAATGTGCTGAAATATCCCTTCACCCAAATCCATCCATCCATGAAATTCCCTCATTAATCACACCATCCGGGATTTTCTCATTTCAGTTCAGTGTTTCAGCGATGGAGCAGCCTGTCGCTTTGGTAACAGACTGAGGGTAGCGCTGGTTTCTCCATCCTTATCCCACAGGGGGGTTACAGGGAAATATTTCAATGTTTCTCACAACTCAGGGGCCAGTGAGAAAAGGCACCATCCCACTGACTGTATCCATCACTTCCATCTGTAAACAATAAAAATGTTGATTAAAGCGTGCCGAGCAGCAGCGTGACCGATGTTGTTGTGTGTCTTTGTGTTGGAGAAGCTGAGCTGGAGAGAGACAAACTCAACCCCAAGTCCTGGTCCTCAGGGAAGGGGAGGGCACCGCGCCCTGAGCTCAGGAGCTGGGTTTAACGCCCTCTGTCCCCCCCACTCCAACCTGGCCTCCCCATTTCCTCTCCCCCACTCTTGCTCCTCAATTCTCTCCCTCTCTCTTTTCCACCACCTCTCCTCTTCATTCTCCCTCATCCCCCTCTCTCACACACACACCCCCAAAACTGGTTTCTCCACCTGCCTCCATTCTTCCCTCTCCCCCTCCCCCTCACTCTCTCTCTCTTTTGCCGCCTCTGTCTGCCTTCTGTAATTCCATCTCTACCACATTTCCCCCCCTCCTCCCATATCCCACCCACACCATCGCACACGCAGCCTCACCACCAACACCCCAGTCTCTGGGTCAGAGGGGAAGTGAAGGACCAGGGAGACAGTGTGTGGCAGATAGACAGGGAGGGAGGGAGAGAGATTCAGCTGAAGAGAAACGGAAGGAGGTGGAGAGAGAGAGAGTCACCGAGGAAGCGGGATCAAGAGTGGGAGAAGGTGGAGAGAGAGTGAGGGGCAGGGAGAGAGAGGGGCAAGAGAGAGATCGGGTGAGGAAAAGAAAGAGAGATACACGGGAGGAGATAATGAGAGTGAGGGTTGCGAGAGAGAGTGGGCGAGAAAAAGTGTGAGACTGAGAGAGGGGTGAGGGAGGGGCAAGAGAGAAAGGGAGAGAGAGAGAGACGGGACGAGAGAGAGAGACGGGACGGGATGAGAGACAGAGCGAGGGCGAGAGAGAGAAATGGTGAGAGAGAGCATGGGCAAGAAGGAGACGGGAGTGTGTGGAGGGTGGTCGAGAGAGAGGGGGGCAGGAGAGAGAGAGGGTGAGAGCAAACGTGAGGGGCAAGAGAGGATGAGACAGAGCGAGAGGGAGGGAGGAAGAAAATGGGTGAGAGAGAGGGAGAGAGTGAGCAAGAGAAAGATAGAGGGGGGTGAGAGAGAGAGAGAGAGATGGGCGAGAGAGAGCGACAGGGAGAGGGGTGACAGAGGAAAAGAGGTTGCGAGAGCGAGAGAGAGGGGATGAGAGAACGGGAATGAGGGAGAGAGTTTGTGAGAGACGGGGGGAAAGTGAGAGAGAGGCGACTAGCGAGTGACAGAGATGAAAGAGATAGATAGAGAGAGACAGAGAGAGGGGGGGTTAGAGAGAGAGAGAGAAGGCGGGAGTGGGAGGGAGGGTCGAGAGACACAGAGAGAGAGGGAGAGCGAGAAAGAAAGAGAGAGAGATGAGAGAGGGCGATGGGGTTGAGAGAGGAAGAGAGGGTGCGAGAGCGAGAGCGAGATGGGATGAGTGCGCAAAGGAGGGAGAGATGTGTCGAGAGAAAGAGGGCAAGAGTGATAGAGGGGAGTGAGAGATGGCGACAGGGAGAAGATGACAGAGAGAAAAGCCATAATGAGAGAAAGAGTCACAGAGAGATGAAGAAAGGAGGTGAGCAAGGGGGAGAGAGTGTGCACGAGAGAGATAGCGTGAGAAAGAGGGGGCGAGAGAGAGAGAGAGGTCAAGATGGAGGGAGAGAGGGGGAAGATACAAGAGACTGCGAGAGAGAGAGGGAGAGAGATGGTCGAGAGAGAGAGGATTGACAGAGAGAGAGAGAAGGGGGTGGGATAGAGAGAGAGGGCTACAGAGAAAGAGAGGGGGGGTGAGAGAGAGAGGCCACGAGAGAGGGAGAGGGAGCGAGAAATAGGGGAGAGCGAGATGGAGAAATGGGGCAAGTGAGAGGTAGAGAGATGACGGAGAGAGAGAGGGAAACAGGGAGAGAGTGAGCAAAAGAGAGCAAGAGAGGGGCGAGAGAGGGGCAACAGAGAGAGCGAAGGGGAGAGAGAGAGGGAGAGAGAGGGGAGAGACTGCAAGGGGGGAAAGGGAGAGGGATACAAAGAGAGAGAGAGCACGAGAGAGGGAGAACGAGAAACAGAGACGGGGAGAGCAAGAGAGAGGAGGGCAGAGCAAGAGATGGGGGCAAGCTAGAGACAGAGGGATGAGAGAGAGGGTTGCGAGAGAGAGAGGAGGTGAGGGAGGGAGGACTGAGAGAGATAGGGAGAGGGAGAGCGAGCAAAAGACATAGACATAGAGAGAGATAGAGTAAGAGTGAGAGAGAAGAGGTGAGAGAGGGAGGGAGGACTGAGAGAGAGGAAGAGAGAGAGAGAGAGAGAGAGACAGACAGACAGCACGAGTGAGCGAGCGAGAGAGAGAGAGAGAGAGAGTGAGATGAGCGAGAGACGGGAGCAAGAGAGAGAGAGAGCGTGAGAGAGGGTGAGAGCGCAAGAGAGAGAGGAAGAGTGAGAGAGAGATAGGAAGAGTAAGAGAGAGATGATGCGAGTGTGGGACAGGGACAGAGAGAGGGACAGAGAGAGAGAGTGGGAGAGAGAGGGACCGCAAAAGAGAGGGGAGGCGAACGAGAGACGGGGATGAAAGAGAGGGGCACGAGAGAGACAGAGGAGGCAAGAGAGGGAGGGAGAGCTGAGAGATACAGACAGACAGACAGTGTGACAGAGAGAGGTAATGAGAGGGGGAGAGAGATGGGACGATGGGGGGAGGGAGGGGGACGACGGGGAGAGAGATGGAGACGATGGGGGAGAGAGAGGAAACGATGAGGGAGAGAGAGGGGAAAGAGAGGGAGAGAGAGGAGACGATGGGAGAGAGAGACGGGTCGATGGGAGAGAGAGAGAGGATGAGAGAGGGAGAGAGAGGGGACGATGGGGAGAGAGAGGGGACGAGAGAGGGAGAGAGAGGGGGAAAGAGTGGGGACAGAGGGGGAGGTAGTGGATGAGGGGGGAGAGATGGGTAAAGAGCAGGGACGAGAGAGGGGAGGGAGAGGGGATGAGATGGGGAGAGAGAGGGGACGAGAGAGGTGAGAGAGAGGGGAGAGAGAGGTGACGAGAGGTGTGAAATGAGGGGATGGAGGGGAGAGAGAGGGGATGAGAGAGGGAGAGAGAGGGAACGAGAGAGGGAGAGAGAGGGGGCGAGAGAGGGAACAAGAGAGGGAGAAAGAGGGGAAGACAGGGGGGAGAGAGATTATAAGAGGGGGTGAGGGGAAGAGAGGAGGGGAGAGAGGGGACAAGAGGAGAGAGAGGGGACAATGGGGGAGACGGGGGTGAGCGGGGGAGAGAGGGGGAGAGAGAGGGTAAGAGAAGTGGGACAAGAGGGGGAGAGAGAGGACGAGTATGGAGAGAGAGGGGACGAGAGAGGGGGAGAGAGAGGGGAGGAGAGAGGAAGAGAGGGGACGAGAGGGGAGAGAGAGGGGACGGGGGTGAGAGAGAAGGGATGATAGGGAGAGAGAGAGGGGACGATGGGGAAGAGAGAGGGGACGATGGGGGTAGAGAGAGGGGAGAGAGAGGGGGAGAGAGGGGGCAGAGAGGGGATGATGGGGAGAGAGAGGGGACAAGAGAGGGAGAGAGGGAGAGAGAGAGGGGACGAGAGAGGTGAGAGGGAGGGGAGAGAGAGGGAGAGAGTGGAGAGAGGTGATCAGAGGGGGGAGTTAGGGGACGAGAGGGGGAGAGAGAGGAGACGATGGGGGAGAGAGGTGGAGTGAGGGGGGAGAGAGGGGGGATAGAGAGTGTAAGAGAGATGGGACAAGAGGGGGAGACAGAGAGGATGAGGGGGGATAGAGAGGGGACGAGAGAGGGAGAGAGGGGGGACAGGGGTGAGAGAGAAGGTACAAGAGGGGGGGAGAGAGGGGACGATGGGGGGAGAGATAGGGGAGAGAGAGGGAGAGGGGGGGACGATGGGGGGAGAGAGAGGGTGCCAGAGGGGGAGAGAGAGAGGGGACGAATGGGGGGGAGAGAGCGGTCAATGGGGGCAGAGGGGGAGAGAGAGGGAGAGAGAGGGAGAGAGAGGGGACCATGGGGGGGAGAGAGAAGGGACAAGAGAGGAGAGAGAGAGGGGAGAGATAGGTGACATTGGGGGGAGAGAGAGGTGACGAGAGGGGGGAGAGAGGGGACAAGAGGGGGGGAGGTGGGGACGAGAGAGGGGAGAGAGAGGGAAAGAGTGTGGATGAGATGGGGGAGGTAGCAGACGAGAGTGAGGGAGAGAGGAAACGGGAGAGGGAGAGAGAGGAGGAAAGAGCGGGGATGAGAGATTGGAGAGAGAGGGGAGAGAGAGGGGACGAGAGAGGTGAGACAGAGGGGCGAGAGAGGTGACGAGAGGGGCAGAATGAGGGGACGAGAGGGGGTAGAGAGGGGACGAGAGAGGGAGAGAGAGGGGATGATCGGGGGAGAGAAGGGAGTGAGAGGGGGAGAGAGGGGGGAGAGAGAGGTTAGGAGAGGTGGGACAAGAGGGGGAGAGAGAGGGGACGAGTGTGGAGAGAGAGGGGACAATGGGGAAAGGGGGGAGTGAGAGGGGGGAGAGAGGGGGGAGAGAGAGGGTAAGAGAGGTGTAACTAGAGGGGGGGAGAGAGAGAGGACAAGTGTGGAGAGAGATGGGACGAGAGACGGAGAGAGGGGGGAGGGAGAGAGAGGGGAGGAGAGAGGGAGTGAGAGGGGAGGGAGAGAGAGGGGAGGAAAGAGGGAGAGAGAGGGGACAAGAAGGACAGAGGGGGATGGGGGTGAGAGACAAGGGACGATAAGGGGTGAGAGAGGGGACGATGGGGAAGAGAGAGGGGCGATGGGGGGAGAGAGATGGCATGAGAGGGGGAGAGAGGTGATGAGAGAGGGAGAGAGAGTGGACGATGGGGTTAGAGAGAGGGGAGAGAGAGGGGGAGAGAGGGTGCAGAGAGGGGATGATGGGGTAGAGAGAGGGGACGAGAGAGGGAGAAAGGGGGAGAGAGAGGGGACGAGAGAGGTGATAGGGAAGAGAGAGAGATGGAGAGAGGGGAAGAGAGAGGGGAGAGAGGTGATGAGAGGGGGTAGTGAGGGGACGAGAGGGGGAGAGAGAGGGGAAGATGGGGGGGAGAGGGGGGCAGTGAGGGGGGAGAGAGGGGCGAGAGAGAGGGCAAAAGAGGTGGGACAAGAGGGGGAGAGCGAGAGGACGAGGGTGGAGAGAGAAGGGACGAATGAGGGAAGCAGAGGGGAGGGAGAGAGAGGGGAGGAGAGAGGGAGAGAGAGGGGACGAGAGGGGAGGGGGAATGGGGGTGAGAGAGAAGGGTCGATGGGGGAGAGAGAGGGGATGAGAGGGGGAGAAAGAGGGGTCGAGAGAGAGAGACAGGGAGAGAGAGAGAGATGGGAGGATGGGGGAGAGAGAGGGGATGATGGGGGAGAGAGAGGGGACGAGAGGTGGAGAGAGCGGGGACGATGGGGTGACCGGGAGAGAGAGGGAGACAGAGGGGACAAGAGAGGGGAGAGAGAGGTGACGTGAGGGGGAGAGAGAGTGGACGAGAGAGAGCGGGGAAGAGAGAGGGGGAGAGAGGTGATGAGAGGGAGGAGCGTGGGGACGAGAGGGGGAGAGAGAGGGGACGAGAGAAGGAGAGAGAGGGGACGATGGGGGGAGAGTGGAGGAGTGAGAGGCGGAGAGAGGAGGGAGGGAGAGGGCAACAGAAGTGGGCCAAGAGGGGGAGAGAGAGAGAGAGGACGAGGGTGGAGAGAGAGGGTTGACAGTGGGAGAGAGAGGGGAGGGAGAGAGGGGAGGAGAGAGGGAGCGACAGGGGACGAGAAGGGAGAGAGTGGACGGGTGTGAGAGAGAAGGGACGATAGGGGGAGAGGGAGGGGACGAGAGGTGGAGAGAGCGGGGAGGAGAGGGGGAGAGAGAGGGAATGATGCGGGAAGAGAGAGGGGACGAGAGGGCGAAAGAGAGGGGGTGATGGGGGTGATGGGGAGAGAGAGGGGACAAGAGAGGGAGAGAGAGGTGGAGGAAGAGGGGACGAAGGAGGGGTGAGAGAGGGGATGGGGGGCGAGAGAGGATGAGAGAGGGGAGAGAGAGGTGACGTGAGGGGGAGAGAGAGTGGACGAGAGAGAGGGGAAGAGAGAGGAGGAGAGAGTTGATGAGAGGGGGGAGAGAGGGGACGAGAGAAGGAGAGAGAGGGGACGATGGGGGAGAGTAGGGGAGTGAGAGGGGGAGAGTGGGGGGACAGAGAGGGTAAGAGAGGTGGGACAAGAGGGGGAGAGAGAGAGAGGACGAGGCTGGAGAGAGAGGGTCGAGAGAGGGAGAGAAAGGGGAGGGAGAGAGAGAAGAGGAGAGAGGGAGAGAGAGGGGACGAGAGGGGAGAGAGTAGACGGGTGTGAGAGAGAAGGGACGATAGGGGGAGAGAGAGGGGACAAGAGTGGGAGAGAGAGAAGGGATGATGGGTGGAGAGAGGGGGACGAGAGGGGGAGAGAGCGGGGACGATGGGGGTGACGGGGTGAGAGAGGGAGAGAGCAGGGATGAGAGAGGGGAGAGAGGGGATGAGGGGGGGAGAGGGGGAGCAGGTGATGAGAGGGGGGAGAGAGGGGATGAGAGGGGGAGAGAGAGGGGACGAGGGGGGAGAGGGGGAGCAGGTGATGAGAGGGGGAGCTAGCGGACGAGAGGGGGAAAGAGAGGGGACGAGAGAAGGAGATATAGGGGGAGATGGGGAGAGAGGGGAGTGAGAGGGGGAGAGAGGGTTGAGAGAGAGGGTAAGATAAGTGGGACAAGAGGGGGAGAGAGAGAGGACAAGTGTGGAGAGAGAAGGGACGAGAGAGGAAAAGAGAGGGGAGAGAGAGAGGACAAGTGTGGAGAGAGAAGGGACGAGAGAGGGAAAGAGAGGGGAGAGAGAGAGGACAAGTGTGGAGAGAGAAGGGATGAGAGGGAAAGAGGGGAGAGAGAGAGAGGGGACGAGAGGGGAGAGGGGGGATGGGGTGAGAGAGAGGGGACGAGAGGGGGAGAGAGAGGGGTAGAGAGAGAGAGAGAGATGGGATGATTGAGGAGATAGAGGGGACGATAGGGGGAGAGAGAGGGGACAAGAGTGGGAGAGAGAGGGGAGGATGGGAGAGAGAGGAGGGATGATGGGTGAAGAGAGGGGGACGAGAGGGGGAGAGCGCGAGGACGAAGGGGGGTAACGGGGTGAGAGAGGGAGAGCGCGGGGATGAGAGAGGGGAGAGAGAGGGGATGAGAGGGGGAGAGAGAGGGGACGAGAGGGGGGGAAGAGGGGGAGCAGGTGATGAGAGGAGGAGCTAGCGGACGAGAGGGGGAAAGAGAGGGGACGAGAGAAGGAGATATAGGGGATGATGGGGAGAGAGGGGAGTGAGAGGGGGAGAGAGGGTTAAGAGAGAGGGTAAGAGAGGTCGGACAAGAGGGGGAGAGAGAGAGGACGCGTGTGGATAGCGAGGGGACGATGGGGGAGAGGGGGGAGTGAGAGGGGGAGAGAGGGGGAGAGAGAGGGTAAGAGAGGTGGGACAAGAGGGGGAGAGAGAGAGAGGACGAGTGTGGAGAGAGAAGGGACGAGAAAGGGAAAGAGAGGGGAGGGAGAGAGAGGGGACGAGAGGGGAGAGGGGGGATGGGGGTGAAAGAAAAGGGTCGATGGGGGGAGAGAGAGCGGATGAGAGAGAGAGAAAGAGATGGGATGATTGGGGAGATGGAGGGGATAATGGGAGAGAGAGAGGGGACGAGAGGTGGATAGAGTGGGGACGATGGGGGTGACGGGGAGAGAGAGGGAGGGAGAGGGGACGAGAGAGGGGAGAGAGATTGGATGAGAGGGGGAGAGAGGGGACGAGAGAGCGGAGAGAGAGGTAACGTGAGGTGGAGATAGAGTGGACGAGAGAGAGCGGGGAAGAGAGAGGGGGAGAGAGGTGATGAGACGGGGGAGCGAGGGGACGAGAGGGGAGAGAGAGAGGGGACGAGAGAAGGAGAGAGGGGGGATGATGGGGAGAGAGTGGATGAGTTAGAGGCGGAGAGAGGGGAGAGGGAGAGGGTAACAGAAGTGGGACAAGAGGGGGAGAGAGAGAGGACGAGGGTGGAGAGAGACGGTTGACAGACGGAGAGAGAGGGGAGAGAGAGAGGGGAGGAGAGAGGGAGAGAGAGGGGACGAGAGGGGAGAGAGTGGACGG